>NW_006913534.1:42192-43204 GCF_000464535.1 Endocarpon pusillum Z07020
TTAGAACAGGATTAATAGTAAAAGTATTAATTAGTAAAAAGAAATATATAAAGTAAGTAATAAGTAGTAAGCTTTAAAAGAGAAAAGACTAAGGACTCTATATATAATATAAAGCAAATAAATATTTTATCTCTTAATACTTATTTCTTTTAGTATAACGTCCTAAAGGATAAGAAATAAGGCAGCAACTAGCACAAAAAGTATTAATCGCTATTACTCTATTACTTAAGAAAGAAGGAGAAGAGAAGGTAATTAAGTCAGAAAACAAGTAGCCCTTATAAGAAAGCGTAAGTAAGAGCTAAAGAATAAAGTAATAAAGGAAGAATAGCGTTTATTTAAAACAAAAATAACTAAACTATCTTTATTAGTATTAGTAGTAATTAATTAAGTTTTTCTTGCTTAAGTATTAATAGATTTAGAATAAAAAGCTTATAAATTAATTAACTAATATTATACTCTTTATTACAGCCTATAATATATACTTATTACTCTCTATATAATAAATAATATAAAAAAGGAATCAGATAAAGACTAATAACTTATAGAAGTTACTAAAATAAAAATAAATATAAAAGGACATAAACAGAGTCTCTTCTATTATATAGTATCTAGATTAAAAGATTATAAGATAATTCTTAATTACTTATAAATAGAATTTAAGAAAGCAGACTTATAAGCTAGTAAAAACAAACTATTTTTTAGAGAAACTAGATTAATTATAAAGCAAGAAAACGACTTACTATAAGTGAACTACTAACTAGTAAGTACGGCAGCTTTTAATCTTCTTATAAAATCACAAAAACATAAAAAAGTATAAGTCTTTACTATTAGTTTAGCAGATATTAATAAAACGCTTACTAAGAAGAAGAAAACAGATCTACAGACTAAGTTACTAAGTTAGATTAATTAAGACAAGTATCTAGATCTATTTAATATAAAGAAAGTAAATTAACTATATAATGGCTCAAAACTAGAACAAGTTTAATAGTCTATAGATTGCTAAAACGTAAGC
>NW_006913535.1:0-2510 GCF_000464535.1 Endocarpon pusillum Z07020
GTCGCTTAAGAGACTTTCTTAAGTATATAACTTAAGGTATTCAGACTGCCTTATAATATCTTGAAGAGGAAGCTACTACCTAAGTGATTATCTATGCCTAAAGCTAGGGCAAGGCTAATTAGGTCAGCTAGCGCCTGTTATATCCTATATATTACTTTGATTTTAGTAGCAGTAAGGAGAAAGAAGAGGCTTTTAAATAATAGCAACAAGAGACGAGTAGGGTAATTATGACAACTAGTGCCTTTAGTATAGGTGTTAACTACCCTTATATATAGGTGGTAATTTACATAGGAGCTCCTTAGGACATAATCAGTTTTGCTTAAGAGATTAGGCGTCTAGGGCATAATAAGTAAAAGGGAACTAGTCAGGTTATGCTACTATACTACTAGCAATCTAATATATTACTCTCTTATATAGAGCCTAAATTTCAGACGTTGCTTAAGCTGCAATATATAGACTTATCTAGGGCACTACTACTGCCTAGCTACAGTATTAAGTCGTTTTTGAGATAAAGGTAAGTATATATAATATTATTCTTGTAAGTAACGCCATTAATAATGCACCTAATATTAGTAGTTTGGCCAGCTGAAAAAGGGGCAGGACGCGGACTATACTATGTATTAGGATAGGGATAAAGAGAAGAGCACTGAAGAGACTCAAGGAGCAGGGCCTAAGGGAGGAGAGGTTAGTAATAGGTTGGAAGAGACAGACGAGGGCAGTGTCAGCCAGCTGGAAGAGGAGGTGTTAGCCGGGTCGACCCGGCTCTGGCTATATCAACGAGACGAAGAAGGAGGCCGAGATCGATTGATCCAACGACTTTGAGCGCTGCAAGGACGGTGCGCATGATCTGCTGGCTGGCTAGAGGAGGCAATGATGAGTGGCACGAGCTGAAGGCATGTCAGAACTATATGAAGTGGAGGTTCTTTCAGGCTAAGCGGGAGGCGGTGGAGCGAGGGAAGAGAATTAATAGAAATAATAAAAGAGTAAGGCTACTAACATTATAAAGCTGTGTAAGAGTGACTCTTATACACACAAATTGATAGTCTTAGCGTTTAAAAGTACTAGCGCGGGTGACTATTATATAAGTGACTATTATATACTAAAAATTCTCTGAAGAGGTCACTTTGTTAACTAGATACTTATAAGTATATCAAATCTATTATACTTAATTAAAGATTTATTCAGATAATGTCTTCTACCTCTTTTCTAATTTTGAGCTCTTTAGCTTTAGTAGTTAATACGTACGTTATAATATTATTAATTACTTACTTATAGGTATATACTAATCTTAGAGTACTTCTCTGTACTAAGCACTGCTCAGGATATACTTTTCAGAACTATAGTAAGTATCTTAAACGTGCTTATAGAGTTAAAGGCTAACTTAAAAAATGTATTTAAGAATGAGTTAAGGCGTAATATATTTCTGAGCAGGTTATATAGCTATTATATTGTTAGGTGCCTCTTCCTAGCCTAATAATTCTAAGTAAATAGAAGTGTAATATAGATAATTATATATTCTTAACTTAAAGTGAGTAAATCATCTTCAGATATAATAGTTTAAAGTATAATCTAAATTATAAATAACAGTAGTAAGAAGATAATATATTCTTTAAGGTTCAAATATAGACGTTATTTACTAAGTCTTAAGAATATTTTATTATTAATCCTATATTAAAATAGTAATTACTTTTATTAATCTCTTCTTTAGCCGTCTTTATTTTGCCTTTATTAGATTACTTAAGGATAATTAGAGTTTTAAATCTAGCTAAGTTTATTAGTAGCCTTTTAAGTAAATAATTCTAATCTAATTAAGAGACTTTTAAAGATAAGTACTATCAAATTAAAGAGCTAGTATATACTTTTAAATTATCTCTATAGCTATAGCTCTATAAGTATTATGAATATCTTAGTAAGATTAATATTAACTTGATCGCATCTTTATATAATATCCTTAAGTCTAAGGCTAATAATATATTTCTATATTATATTAGTAAAGCAGTTAAGAGAGTTCTTTAAGCTACATCTGCTTTAATTACAGATTTACATTATGTTAATGTCTAACGTCTTAATATATTTTAACTTAAAACCTTAAGCTAAGATCTACTTAAGCACTTTTAAGAAGAATATAGTCTGTTATATTATATTTTAATCTTTACTAAGTTAATCTATTATTTCTGTTATATAATTAATAGCTATTTTAATTGTAATTTATTTGAGATTACTTCCTAATAATATATTACTTAAGACTTACTTTAAGAAATAATAAAATCTTATATAGATTTCCTATTATCTAAAGCCTAATTAATATTAGATTAGAAAGATAATAACTTTAATAAGAGTATCTCTTTAGAAACCCTTGATAACCTAGAATATAAAGAATAAATTAAGCAGCTAAGATAAAAAATTAACTAATAAATACTAAAGCTTTATATTATACTTATATAATATTTAATCTGTCTTAGTATAAGATTATAGCTAATAATAAGATCTACTTATATATAATATTAGTC
>NW_006913535.1:2544-6709 GCF_000464535.1 Endocarpon pusillum Z07020
GATCAGATAAAGCAAGGAAAATTAATCTATTATTATTAGATTATTATTTTGGCTTATACTTATAAGCTAGTAAGGTATAATTAATATAAGAATATATCTAATGTATTAAAGCCTTTCTATATAACGTAAATTATAAATAATAAGAAGACCTTAGTAAGTAACATAAATTATCTTTAATTATATATTATAATTATATCTTAAAACACTATTAATTCTGCTTAGATTTAGTAGTATTAAGATAAAGAGATACTAAATTATACTAGCATTATTTACAAAATTAAATTTCTAGCACAAATAGGCTTCAGAGGAGTGCACCGGGAAGGGGGCTACTTGGCTATTCGTTAGATGAACTACAGGACAACTAGGATTCTTGTTAACCTGAATGCTTATTCCTTAATAATCCTTACAATGCTAGCATCCTAGTAGGCGACTAAGAGTGGCTCTAAGAGAACATCTAAAAAGAGCCTGAATTACGATATCTAGTGCTTTGACAAAATTAAGAGGAAGAAAGTGAGTCATAGGTTGTTTAGTTAGAATTCGCCTAATAGTATAAAAAGTCAGTTCAACGATTCCTAGAGTATCTTATAGTCTTGATTTACAAAGGTTCAAGACAGCTAGCATATTAAAAAGAGTTTCTAGGAATGTAATAGCAAAATATTAGATTTATAAAGCAGAACATTTTTGTTTATAATAGCCACGTCCTGTTTCTGTTAATCTATTATAAATTACTAAGTTACACTTATATATTATAGTACCTAGCGCGTTTCTTGCTGCCTAAAGTTAGGTAACTCCTAGTCTAATTCTTGGTTTTAATTACTCTTATCTAGCAATATTTCTACTAGGAGATATTAGTGCTTATTAACGTTAACAAGTATTTATAGAGTAATAGTTCTAGCATCTAGCTTAAGGACAAGATGACTTAGATTATTAAGAGCATAAGCTAGCAAGCTATTAAAGAGAAGATAAATATATAGTTATAGAGACAGATCTTAGTAGATATTATCATTAAAAAGTTTAGTAAACTAATGTATAAAGCAGACTTAGATCTTCTTAAGGATGAAGATAACAATCTTAATAATACCTTTATCTTAAATAATTTTAGCAAGGCTATAACTAATGTTTTCTACTATTAAGTAGCTTATAACGTATAGATTAGAAATCATATCTACAAAGGGACTATTAATTTTAATTTAGGGTTAACTAATATTAAACTATAAGAATATTTTCGTACTAATCAAATATAGTACTAACTTTATTAACTATAACTAACTACTAATCCTAGCATTACTAGGCACTGTAGACAAGCCTCTTTATTAAATTCTTTACTAATCAAATAAGTTATACTTTAATAATAACCTTATTATTACTATTATTATTAGGGCAAGCAGACTATACTTAAAACATTATAATAGTTTTATCTCTAAATAAAGCTAGCTTAGTTTAAGACTAAGAAGTAGGCTTAATTAATTAGTAGTATTATAACAGGCTATACAGAAGTTATTAGTATCTTAAGAACTAGTAAAGGAAAGAGCCTATTATTTATGCTACTAATATATCTATTATATACTATTATTATAATAATAATAATATTGTTAGTTGCCTTAAAGACTAATATTATCTGCTATTATCTTAAGTTAAATATTACTTATTTCATCTAGAATTAGTATACTAACTTATAGTAATATATAGAGTGCTTATTATTATTTATTACTATTAAGGAAGCAGTTTTCTGCCGCTTTTAAATCTTTCTAGGCTAATTAGATGCTAGTAAAAGCTTAGATTAACTAGTCTTTAATAAGAGCCACCTAATCCTGACTATATCTTGTTACTAACTCAAAATAGCCTTAGTAAAGGAGTTGCAAGAGTATTATTATTAGGTTATCTTTCTGATGGCTACTTTCTCTTTGCTAATACAGGCCTAATTTGAACAACGTCTCTTGCTAGCTTAGCCTTATACTATTTAATCTTATACCTTTTAAAGTAATCTTTATTATTACGTCTAGCATAATAGTTGCCTAAGAGACTTCCTTAAGTATATAACCTAAGGTATCCAGACTGCCTTATAATATCTTAAGAAAGAAGCTATTGCCTAAGTAATCATTTACACCTAGAGCTAGAGCGAGGCTAATTAGGTTAGCTAGCGCCTGTTATATCCTGTATACTACTCTGATTCCGATAGTAGTAAAGAGAAAAAAGAAGCTTTTAAATAGTAGTAATAAGGGACGAGCAGAGTAATTATAGTAATTAGTGCCTTTAGCATAAGTGTTAACTACCCTTATATACAGGCGATGATCTATATAGAAGCTCCTTAGAATATAATTAGTTTTGCTTAAAAGGTTAAGCATCTAGGGTATAATAGATAAGAAGGAACTAGTTAAGTCATACTGCTATACTACTAATAATCTAATATATTACTCTCTTATATAGAGCCTGAATTTCAGATGTTGCCTAAGCTGGTAATGCAGACTTATCTAGAGTACTATTGCTGCCTAGCTATAGTGTTAAGTCATTTTTAAGATAGAGATAAGCATATATAGTATTATTCTTGTAAGCAACACTATTAATAATGCACCTAATATCAGTAGTTTAGCTGGCTAGAAAAGAGGCAGGACGCGGATTACACTATGTATTAGGATAAGGATAAAGAGAAGAGCACCAAAGAGACTTAAAGAGCAGGGCCTAAGGAAGGAGAGGTTAGTGATGGGTTAGAAGAGACAAACAAGGGTAGTGTCGGCCAGCTAGAAGAGGAGGTATTAGCCAGGTTAACTTGGCTCTAGCTATATTAACAGGACAAAGAAGGAGGCCAAGATTAATTGATCTAATGACTTTGAGTGCTATAAAGATGATGCATAATCTGCTAGCTGGCTAGAGGAGGCAATAATAAGTAGCATAAGCTAAAAACGTGTTAGAACTATATGAAGTAGAGGTTCTTTTAGGCTAAGCAAGAGGCGGTAAAGCAAGGAAAGAAAAGGGGAAGATAATTAAAGGCCTATATAGCATGCTACTAATATAGTAGTCTACAGGAGATCTATATATAATAAAGGCAAGAAAGGTATAAGTTTCAGAATATAGTATTGCTAGCTATATAAGAAATATATTATATACGTAATTAATAAAGAATATATTATATACGCAATTAATAAGGTTTAATATTAGAGCAGATTAGTAAGGCTGACTAGGAAATATGCTTAGTAAAAGAGTAATAAATAGATTAGGTTAAAGAGGAATGTGAGCTTTATAGGATAAGGGCATATTAAGGGGCGCGGATAACAGACTAGGTATTAGGATATATGCTAGAGGGTATAAAAGAATACTAAGTAAGGATCTATCTTTATAACTAACTAGACCTAATTCTTGATTATATTAGGAAAAAGAGTTCCCTTTCTAGGTCAAGAGAACAAAGCCTGATCTACTTAAGGAGAAGTATTAAAGTTAGACATTATAATTAGAGATTATAATATTAGATTATTAGGTTTTAAGAATTAGGTGTATAAATACTTAGTAAATTTGATTTTATAAGTTAGATATTATAGAACCTAAAAATATAGTTTGCGCTTATTTTGCTATATATGTTATTAACATTTTATTACAGATTGTATACGTTTTATATTAGTTATATATATATTTTTAATATCTATATTTCACGCTATTTCACTTAATATAATAACTTTATATATATATAAATATACGCTCCTTATACTGAATTAAATAGAACAACTTGCTATTTCTATACTAATCTATTAATTAGTTAGCACAGTTTATCAGATACTAATAAAAGAAGAGATGACTAAGTAACTGGCTTTATAGTCAAGTAATATAATATTTATTATTAGGTTATAGAAAGACTCTAGTATTAAGGCTTAATTAGTTAAGACAAGTCTTAAGTAAAAGTTAGGTTTAAGAATTAGGTTAATAAAGTAAAGAACATAAGTACAGAGCATAAAATGTCTTTAACTTAAGTATAAGCTAATAACATAAGTTGATTACAAAGACCCTAAGCTATCTAAGGAAATAAGCATGTTTATACAGACTAAGAGATTTATGCTTATAAATATTTATACTTAGTATCTTAGATTATAACGTTAATTAAGTAGATCTATATTTATAATTCTAAGGACTTTATCTATAATATAAACCTAAATATAAGTCTTATATATCTAGAGAA
>NW_006913536.1:0-13504 GCF_000464535.1 Endocarpon pusillum Z07020
AATAAGCAAGAGCTAATAGTTATTACTTACGCAATTCCCTTAAGTTTACATTACTAACAACCTAGGGCATTATAGCATATACCTTTGATGACCAGGTTAAGGTGCTTAAAGCCGCCTTCTTCCTACTATTACCAGAGGCACTACTTAATAATATTAAAGACGCGGTATACCCACAGACACATTACTACCTTATAGCCATTACTAAAGAGGAGATACAGAACGCTATTTAGCGCATAGGGGCGGACAGAGCCCTAGGCCCTAATGGGATCCTTAACAGGATTCTTTAGGCCTGTGTCAATTAGCTCACACCTGCGCTTACCCACTTATTCTCTGCCTGCACATTACTAGGATATTATCCTTATGCTTTTTAGGAGGCCCACACGCTAGCTCTAAGAAAACCTAATAAACTAGACTACTTATCTCCTAAGGCCTATAGACTAATAGCCTTGCTCAATATAATAAGTAAGACACTAGAGTCTATTATAGCGTGATGAATTACCTTCTTAGTTAAGTGATATAATACTCTCTTAGAGATGTAGATAAGAGTAAAGGGCAATTATTTAACTAAGGCAGCATTAGAGCTCCTTACTAAATAAATATATATAATCTAGAACTAAGGGAGAGACAAGATGGCTTCTTTACTAAGTATAAATGTGGCAGGCGCCTTTAATATAGTATTATATTAACAGTTAATCTATAATCACTAAATAAATAGTGAGCTTCCTATTAAATAGGGCTTTTACGCTCTTTATAAGTAACAAGATGTCTAAGAGATTCGAGATCTATACAAGGATCCCTCAGGGCTCTCTAGTCTCACCTATTCTGTACCTCTTTTATAACATAGATCTATTAGATATTACTAATTATTAAAGGACTAAGGCGAGCGCTTTTGGCTTTGTTAATAATATTAATATACTTACGTTTAGCTAAAGCACAGAAGAGAACTATAGATGCCTAGAGCAGTTACATAATAAGTGCTTATACTAGGCCCGCTATTATAATACTATCTTTATACCACAAAAGTATAAGCTAATTCACTTTATAAGAAACCTAAAGAAGTTTAATATAGAAGAAACAATTAATATAGCCAGCACCTTAATAATAATAAAAACGAATATTAAAGTACTAAGACTTTAAATTAATACTTAATTAAAATAGGGCTCTTATATTAAAAAGGTGCTCTAAAAGATGACTTAATAGACGCTTATACTTATAGCTTTATTAACTTCTATATAGGGCGCTTCCCTCTTATATATAAGACATATTTATAATGTTATTATTAAACTAGTAATAACTTATATATTAGTTATTTAGCATCTTCTTAATAAGTTACAAGGCATAAAATTAAATACTGCTAAACTCTCGCCTATCTAGAATAGGTGCTTATGCGTAATAGCTAGGGCCTACAAGGCCACACCTATCCTGGTCTTTAAAGCGAAGACTTACTCCCCGCCCTTTTCGTTGTTACTTAATAGTATCTAGATAGACTTTTATTGCAGACTTATAGTTATAAGTATAAAGCAACTTATCTACAAAAGCTGTCTCTAGATTATTAAGAAGCTTGACTTATAGCAGGGACGCCCCTGCTATGCTATTACAATACCAGGTGCTAGAAAGTATAGCTAATATAAATAACATCTTCTTAAGCTTAATGTAAAGATAAAGCTAAACTAAGCTTTAGAACGCTCTTTGCTATAAGAAAAACCCTTATAAGAAGCAGCTATGCTGCTTATAAAAGTGTAATAATAACACTAATCTTATTACTAAATAATTAGAGCGTCTTAATTAGAGAACTAACGATTATTATAAAGCGCCTATCTAGCAGCACTCTAGCGAGCCTTAAGCCCTGTATTTTAAGTATACTTTTCTTTAGTTGTCTTTATAATATTTCCTTAGAGTCATCTTTCTTTCCTATAGATTTCTTATCTACTTAATTCTTTCTTTAAGGCTTATAGTCTTTCTTTAAACTCTTTTTTATAGTGCTTAATTATTACCTTATGTCTTTGTAATCCTTAATATAATAGTCAGGTTTTTTGTAACATAGGTATAGTCCTTTCTTACGTCTCTTTATTACAAGTTTATTAGAAATTTTTTACTTACTTTTATTATTTTAATTCTTCTTAAGTAATCCTTATTTCTTTCCTTTTTAAGTTATATCTAAGTCTATAGGCATGTTTTATCTTATAGAGTAATATCCTTAGACCTTATGTTTTAAATATTATATATTAGCTTAATATTATATTAGAATAGTGATATAATTTCTTTTTCCTTTTTTGAGTTATCTTTTATAGTTTTGATTATTTATCTTGATTGTTATCTTAATTAAGAGTAATAACTTGCTAGGTTAATTAATCTTAGATAGGTCATCTTTAACAAAGTCTTTTAGCCCTTTATAGAAGATGACTGATAAGGCGGAGTTCTTTTAATCTATCTGTAAGGCAATCTAGTAGAATCTAGAAGTGTAGTTTATGATAGATCCTTTTTGCCTTATTTATAATAAGTCTCTTTCGGCTTTCTTAATTATGTTTACATTCTTATATACTTATTTAATCTTAATTATAAAGTTAGCAAAACTATAAAAGATTTATTATATATCTAGTTCTTAGTTCTTTACTATCTTTTTAAGTTTGTCTTTAAAGTAAGATTTAAACTAGTTATATATAGCCCCTTAAAGAAAGATAGTTATATATAAGACCTTCTTTTTATTAGTATCTATTACTTATATATAAAATAAAAAGTTAATTTATAGTTAGTTTAAGAACTTTTAAAGTTTCTTTTTATCTTTATAAAATAGATCTAATAATATAACTTTAAATTATACGTTTTTTCCTTAGTCTTTAATAATAGTAATACTTATTAGCCCTGAGGTAACTAATATAATATATGTCTTTAGGTAATATATATAGTATCTATTTAACTATACTTAGTATTCTTAAGAGTAATAATTAAAATATTAAAGCTTAACTAGTTAAGACAAGTCTTAACTAGAAGCTAGGTCTAAAGGATTAGTTAGGTAAAACAGGAAGTACAGTAAACAACACTAAGATGTCTTTAACTTAGGTATAAGCTAATAATATAAGTTGACTACAAAGACTATGAAACTATCTGGGAAATAAGTGTACTTATATAGGTTAAGAGATTCGTGCTTATAGCTGCTCACTTATAAGCGCTCGTGAGCGTTGCTCATCAGTCCCTCCTTATGAACACCTTGTTTAAGGTTGTCTCCGCATAAGCGTATCCTTTTGCCAAGCCCCTTAGGCTTGGTTAGTTCCAGGGTCTCCTTACACAGGGTCCGTGCAGCCTCTAAGGCCTGTCAGTGCCTAGTGCATTTACATGCTGTAACAGGAGAGTTCTTAAAGCCTATAAAGGCTATACAAAATAGCTTTAAACCTTAATATAACACTATTATAGTTTAATATTAGTTGTCAGAATATATAAAGTACTAGTAGAAACTAGATACAAAATTAATAAAAGAGATGTAGGTAGCTAAAGCTATAACGGCAAGAATATCCTCCTAAAGAGGTAAGGGATATACATCTGACTTTACAACATTATTTAGAGATTATAGATTCACTATAAATCTTGCCTTTTTGACAGCTCTTTTAAGGGTATACTTATAGACTATAAAAACTAGTAAGGAATAAGGAGAATGCTTTATTAATGCCATCTGACCAAGCTAGATATTTTTGTTAAACATATTATTAATTGCTTACTTTATATATAGAGCATTATAATAAGGAGGTTAAGGCTTAAGATTTTATTCTAACTTAAAGGCAACTTTAATACATAGTTATTCTTCTTCTAGCTAGCGTACTATACCAGGTTTGTTATTAAAGATGACTATAAAGCGCTTTACTAGCTTTTAAAGCTGCTTTTATTAATTTAAAGGTAGCTTATTATTAATATATATCTCTTAATAAGTAGAAGTAAAGGGATTAGAGACTATAATACCCTTAGGTAGTTTATATTAATAATAAGGCTAATATGCTACTTTTAGTTACTCTATACTAGTGTCTTTTATCTTTTATAAGGAGGTCTTTAAACTACCTATATAGTTTTGCGATTCTTAACTTAGAAAGCTATTTAGTACCTTAGTTGCTTGTGCTATATATACAAAATTTCTATTATAGATTAACTCTATTATACTAAGTATAGTGCTATACTTAATTTAACAGAGCTCAGAATCCTGATTAGAAAATATAACTGTATTTTAAGTGGCTAAAATAACTTTATTAGATATCTTAGAATATTAGAATATAAATAGAAATTTATTGCCTACTCCTATGTAGTCACCCTTTCAATCATACTCCGAATATCTTAAAGGGTCTTAACCTCTGCTGTTATCACTCCTCTGCTGCATTGAACACTCTGTACCCTCTTAGCTCCTCCTCTGTTATCTCTTTTGCGGTGCGAAATTGCTCTAGGATCCCTGTGCGGATAAACTAGCGAGCCGCGTGCTTTGCGCATGCGGGTTAGGAAAGAATCTCGCTTATATACTCTGTTCCGCAGGCAGCTAGCATGCCTACTCTGTTATATCTTAGGCAGTGTAGCAGGATATGGCGAACTGTTTGCATATGCCAGCCACAGGCACAGGCAGGGTTAGTATCTGGTACTTGGATAGCTGCTAACCATGCGTTCAGGCCTATGACCTCTGACCATATTAAGAATAGTGCCGTTGCCTCTGCCTTTGTTAACCCTGTGTATAGCATGCGAGTGTCCTGCTCCCAGGGAGTAGACCAGATTGTTGCTTGTGGCCAGCCTCTCCTTCTCTGTAGTGTGGCTGCCCATCTCTTCTTTCACTCAAGATTACCCTATATGATAAGTAGGTTCCTTTCATCAGGTAGTCTCCTTGGCCTAGGTGGTCAAGGGTCCTAGCCTCTGCCCTGCGGTGTTCAGCAAGCCTGCATTGCGTATGCAGTTCGCCTGCGGCGCTGCCACTCTGCTGTCCACTCACGTATTTCTTAGATTCTCTGTTACGCTTTAGCGGCGGCATTCTCTCTGCTAGTCCTTAGCCTGTGGCATAGCTGTGATAAGCGTGCGTTTCGCATATAATTCTATATAACATTAGTTATTCTAACGATCTCCTTTTCTACTTAATAGTCTTTTATTTTGATTATGTAACATTACTTTATACCTATAATATAAATATTAATTAGCAGGATCTAGGTTTCCTTTTCTAGCGCTGCTCTAAGTATTTGCTTATATCCCCTTATAATATAGTAAAGGCAGCTATTCTAGACCTTTTTAAGTAATTTAGTTATAGCTTTTACTAATGCTTCCTTTACGTCTTATATACTTAAACCCTATTCCTATATATTATATAATAGAGTAGGCCTGACTACTACTATATATAATAGCCGCGAGTTATATATTAATAGTCCTTAGATAAAGGTAACTAATCTTATTAAAACCTTAAAGGCTATAATACTTTTGTAAGTTATATATATTATATATTTGTTCTAAATAAGCCTAAGGTCTAGTTATACCCCTAATACTTTAATTGCCTTATCTTTAACTACTACTTAATAGTTACTTATTTAGATAATTAATATAAAGTCCTCTTATATATAATGCCTGCTTTATATAAAGTGTATTAGCTAGTACTTATTAGAGGCAAACTTAGTACTATATGCTTCTGTCTAGCGTTAGCACTATAAATAAGCTATAGTTAGCCTATAATAATTTTATTATGCGCTTTCGCTCTATACTACTAGGTAGATATTATCTATAAAGCTAAATTCTAATATTCCTTTTTCTAAGTCTTAAAACTATTCTAGCAGGCTAGATATAAAGAATAAGAATAAGATTAGTAAAAGAAAAGAGCCTTATAAGATGCTTATATTAGTCTTAATCTAGTCGCTTTTATACTCTATATATATAATATGTATACGCCTTATATATAGAAAGTATATAACTGCTTAAATAAGCTAATCTAGGAGGCCCTTTTATTTAAGAATATTTAGCAGCTTATTATAAGGGACGTTATTAAAGGCCCTTAAGAGGTCTAGGCTTAGTATTAAGACTATACTCCTTAATTATGCCTGTTATATAATCTAAATATATAAGGTTAGCAGGCCTGTTATAGAAGCTATAGATCTGTCCCTTTTTGCCCTTATCTAGGTCTAGGAAAGCAGAGAGTATTATTCTGCCATATTATTTAGGCGAGTTATAAGGACCTTCTTAATAACCTTCGCTAGCGTGTTCTCTAGGGCAATTAGCCTATAGCTGCCGGGCAGCGAGTAGTCCTTCTTGCCCTCTTTACGCAGGACTATTATAGTTCATTTCTTATACTATGTTAGAAGCATACCACGTGCGAAGGCTATGCAAATACTATACGCTAGTCCAGCTGCAATTTCTAAGGCGATTCCTTTAAGGACCTTATTTAGGATACTATCTGGCCCTGTAGCCTTCCCGCTTAAGAGCCTATTAATTACCGCTAGTACTTTCTTTGCTAAGACAAAGCTATCAAGTACTAATACCTAGTTCGCCTAAGTCGCGTATATAAGCCGTAAGGGGTTCGTAAGGCTTACTAGGGGTGCTAGAAAGAATTTCTCTGCCAGGATTTAGGCCCTTTTATTGTCTGATATAGTTAGCTTGCCTCTCTTATTCTGCTATAGGGCAGGGATATAGGGGTTAGCGTATAGCTTTCCTGCTACTTGTCTGCTTTACTAAGAGAGCCTCTAGAGCCTATTATTTCTCTGCTATTTCTTAGTATTAGTTAGGTTATCAATTAGGCGTCTCTAGTTCGCTCTTAATACCCGCTATATCTCTTTCTTTAGCTCTTTAGAAAAGTGTTTAAAGTTATAAAGGTCTCTTTATTTATAAGTAATAATATACTTACATCTTATATACTTTATACATATTAATAGCACGCTAGCTTCAGGAGACTAACTTAGGCGTGCCCTTAGGCTCGGTCTAGCTCTAGAGCAGTATTATAATAGTAAGGTCTTTAGGGCTTCTTAGATACTTTATAGCAGGCTCTCTATCTGATCCTATTAAGTTTAGCGCAGTGCTTCTATAAGGCCTTTCCTGTCTAGCTCTATAAGTGCGAATCACGTACGTTTTACTAACAATCCTTGTAGCACTTAAATGTCTAGATCTATCCTGTTAGGGATGTGGTCTTGTGGCAGGACCTAGTACTCTTTTAGGCTACAGAAGGTTACTTGATTGCTTAGCACTTATAACATAAATATAAAGTTAATTATTAAATTATAGGTGCCCTTCCTTTAGGTTGCCTCCCCCCTTAGGGTTAGCAGTCTAAGGTTATAGCAGTTAGCTTTATTAAGCAAGTAATTCGCACCTTATTCATATGTAGTATTAGTGTCTCTTTAAGCAGGGTGATAGGTATTAAAGTCTCTTAGTAATAAGACTTCTTTCTTAGCCTTATTAAGGACGTGAGCTATATGTCTCTATTTATATATATATAGTCTGCTTACTCTTAGATTATACATGTTCAGAATTATTAACTTGCTATTTTAAGTAATTAAGGCTAGACTTATTATATTTAGGCTATACTACTTCTGCCTTTAGTTTGCTATACTTACATCTCGCCTTATTATAAAGCATACCCTGGTTTTAAGGCAGGCTTTATAGGCTAGTTTATAAGGCTTAAGGCAGTAAGTAGATTAAGTATGTCTATTAAAAATTAGCTCTTAAATTACTAGGACTTAGAGTTATATAAAGCTGTTAAAGAGGGCGCAGCTCTCCTGTAAGTTACTATTGCTATAGTTATATTAGATGACTAAGAGCCTATAGCTTATTTAGGCTTAGGTCAGCATCACTTACACCTGCAATTGTCATGCTTCTCGCCCGCAATGCGGATACGTTATTCTGATTAACAGTGAGCCTCTGCTAGAAGGAGCTTCTTGCCGCCTGCTTGATGTAGGTGGGTCGTCCAGCACAGCGTTAGTTATCATCTATGTCGAAGGACTAGGCTCTTGTCCTTTTGCGCGAGATTAGCGTCTACTTATCGCCCTGTGCTTGTTGGCCTAGGGCTAGCTGTTTCGTTTCTGCGCTTGTGCCGCATACTATAGCTATACGCATGCTATACACCTGCGCGTACAGTGCGATTCGTCTGCGCTAGATACCTTCGTGGTACGATTAGTAAGACGGGCATGCCCGGCTCTGCTATGCCCTGTGCTGCTTGCCGCAGTTAGCATATGAGACTCTCTCAGTCATACACTCTGACGTAGCATGTTGACCCGCACATTGCGCGCAGCGCGCCTGCTTCCCGCATGCGTATTGGGTGTGACCCCACTGCTGGCACTTGAAGCATCGTGTGATCTGAAGGGACTTTTCAAACGGCCGCGTTTCAAATAGCTAGGCGTCCATGATTAGCCCTCTGCAGAGTGCTGTGCGTTACATCTCTTCTGTCAGGAATCCCACTATCAGGGATCCCCTTGTCTTGACGCGCTCTTCACGTGCGTCTCGCATGCGTTGCGCAAGCGTTCTATAAGAGTGGAGCCATCTAATTCTTGTGATCTAGAGCCCTAGGGTGATGAATTCAGAGGCTTTACAGATAGCCTGCGTTAAAAACGCATTATTAGCCTCCTTTCCTGCTGTTACTAACACTAATAAAGGTACCCCTGGTATCTTGACTTGGTAGTCCCTTCTGAAGATCTTGAAGTCCTTAGTAGAGGGGAGGGCCTGTGCCCTGTCCCTTGCGGCTTCTGTTAGTAGGGATATATCGATGTTACTATTGTGTAGCACCCGAACTGCTGCTGCTCCTGGTATTGTTTTCTTGACTTCTTTAAGTATTTCCTTATTTAGTAACCCTTTTGTTTAGGGTGCTTAGACCCTGACTGTATAATTGATAAGGGGGGTCACAGGCAAACTGCCTGTTAGCCGCATCCTTGTCGCAGCGATGCTTGCCTAGGTCGCGCCTTAGGATTAGGGGTTAGGTGTAGCCTTAAGAGAGGTCTTCAGTAGCGCTTCAATGCGGTCGAGCCTTGCCTCGACCCCTTCCCCTGCGTTTCCTATACGCGTTCCCTGCAGTACGCGTTCGATAACCATGTTAAGCTGCTCCACCAGCTCTCTTTCGCTTATTGCTACTCTGCCGTTGTTTTCCTCTTCTTTTTTGAGACCCTCAGTAATATCTATCAAGTCTTTCTTTATTTGTTGCTAATTAGCGTAGCTTTTCCTTTCCTGGTGTTCTTCTCCTTCTCTGTTCGTCTGTCCCCCTAGGGAGCATGTTTGATATGTGCGAGCCGCACGCGTTTCGCTGCCGTCTCCCCGGATAGCTATAGCTTTACTCCGGCTCTATGAGCCTTGTTCTTATTGTTACTTGCTTGTTCACTTCAGAAGATTCACTTTGTACTTGCTTAAGCCTTTTTATATAGTTTGCTTATATAAATAATAAAGTTGACTATTAACTCTTAAGTAATTTAGAGATAAATAATAATAATAGGCTTTCTATCTTTACTAGATTAATAAAATATAACTAATTAATAAGGGATGTCTAGAACTAGATTCTAGGCTTTAATATAGTTAGTACTAATAAGCAGGCTAGTGCCTAGATCATCAAATATAAGTGCTTTAATCTCAAGTTTTAAGAAGACTCCCTTGTTGCTTCAGAGATAAGAACAAACTTTGCTAGCTTAAAGACCTTCTTTCTGCCTTTAATGCTACAAATAATTAGATTTTTGATAGATTTAATAGTATAAGGCACATTATTAAGTAGCTTACAGTTTACTACTATAAGCGGCTAAAACTAGAGTCTATAACAGTAATAATAACTTGTATAGTATTACTATTAGCGCTAAAATATGCTTTGATATAGGTCTTAATGTAATTGGCTATCCCTTCTAGCTGCTTATCTTTTGGCTTAGCTGTAAGATTGATAACTATAGGGATCTCCTTAACAGCGTAAGCGTTAAAAACTTTGAGATGGCCGTACAGCTAGTTATTTGATAGAAATGCCTCCTGGCATTCTTGACAGGCAACGCCAAAGTTCGCTACCACCTCATCCTCATCAGTGCTGGTATCCTCTTCGCTAGAGTCCTTATTAAGTTGCTCTTGCCATGCTATATAGGCGCATTGTTATTAATGATAGTCCTTATCTAGCACGTCATTAGAGGATTCGTCTTCCTCCTTAGCGGTGAAAGCCTTTTTCTTATCCTTAAGAGGGCATTCGAAATTTTAGTGATTAGTCTTTAAGCCTTTAGCTGAGCACTTTCGGCAGGGATATAGTGTATCAGTATTAGAAGAAACCTCTCTAGCTTTAGCAAAGGCGTTAAAATAATGCTTATTCTTCTTCTTGCCCTTTTGCTTCTTATAGCCCTTCTTATACAGTTTTTCTGTATATCAATCTGATCTAGAGGTTACAGAGTAATAAGGTGAAATGTGAGAGCTATTACAAGGTTCTTTAGCCTTAGCCTTTTCGTTATAAAGGCATTGATAGTTATCTTAGATCTCTTAAAGGAGATTACGAAATTATTATAGTGATAAGCAGTTATAAGCTGCCATAAAAAGCTGTAATTCTGGGACATATTAAAAGCCTTTATAGACTCTTATAACGATATCTGCTTCTAAGGTCATATCAGCGATGCACAGCTTGCTGACCTTTTCGTCTACATACTCTGCTAGCGAACGATTTTGGCTCTAGTGAAACATTTCTCTATCTGTACTAGAGCGCAACTGAGCGTCAGTACCCATGAAGTCTCTCTTGAGAACCTTGATCCACTAGGCTAGGGATTCTAGTAGGACTTCCTTCTTATCTGCAGAGAGTGCTGAGTACTATATATAAGCTATTTCATTATCTAGGCAACGAGATAAGAGCATGGCAAGCTTAGAAGCGTTTATTTAATAGATTTTCTGAGCGTCAGTGATTCGCTCTATAAAGATACGCGCCGACTTCTCATCCTGGCGGTTGGTGGGCTTGAAAAGATAGACCTTAGAGGGCTTTAGGGTGTCTGCCTTCTCTTTCGGAGCTCCTAGTTTTTCTATGAGTCGATTCATAGACTCTTTATGCCTCGTATTCATCTGCTCCATCATCTCTTTAAAGAGTTGTGGATCCATGACTGCAATAGAGGTATTTTTCACTTCTTCCTCTGTATCTGCTTCCTCAGTTTCACCCTTGTTTCTAGGTAGGAAGCGACCTGTAGCAGGGTCGCGAGGAGGAGGAGGTCGTACCATACACACAAGCGCTCTGTAAGACTTATATTTGCGCTGCCTGACGAACAACTAGTAGAGACGAACCGGACTAGCCCGTTTCAAGGATTTACACGACTTCTGGATGCCAAGCGAGTCTTATCTTGTGCGTAGGCGTTAAGGAGGGCAGCGTCAAGTTACTTGAAGGAGGGGAAGGCAGGAGGCTCGGTGGTGAGAGCCTCGGACTCATTAGTAGAGTCAGGTTATCGAGAGGCTTTCGACAAGGGTATCTAGGTCGAAATTCTTGTGCGTAGGCGTTAAGGAGGGCAGCGTCGAGTTACTTGAAGGAGAGGAAGGCAGGAGGCTTGGTGGTGAGAGCCTCGGACTCGTTGGTAGAGTCAGGTTATCGAGAGGCTTTCGACAAGGGTATCTAGGTCGAAATTTCGAGGATTTGAACAGGTAGAGCTGCTTGAGGCGAGGAACTGGCCTAGCAGGTTATCAGTGAGCTGCAGGGATACCTTACAGGCTCGAGGAGGTTGAGTTTCGAAGGATAGGCCTTGACGAAGCTCGAGGTAGGCAGAGTAGCTGTGGCGCCCGCAATTAAGCGTTCACCGGCGTGTCCACCAATTGTTACGCGGAAAGCCGAGCAACAGGGTATGGGGGTGCTATAGAGATAGCGGAGAGTCACGAAGAAGCTATGGAGGGCAACTATATGACTGATGTCGAATGGTATCGTGATGAATGGCTATCTAAGTGCTATCAAGGCGAGGATAGAGATATGACGCGCAGGGCGCTAAGCCTGCCCTAGCCCTTAGCCCTAAGGCCCCTTTGGGCCATAGCGCAGCTTATGCTGTAACAGATAGTACTAGGCAGATTAGCTATTACTAGACTATAACTTGATATAAGAAAATACGAATTTAAAGTTCATAAGATGAAATACTTAGGAATAATTATTTAGAGCTGTTTAGAAGATAATAAACCCGGATAAATACATATAGATTTAGAGAAGATAGTTATGATTTAAGATTAGGAGAAGCCTAATAATATAAAAGATATATAAAGTTTTATAGGATTTATGAATTTCTATTATTAATTTATTAAAGGATTCTTAAAGATAGCCTTACTTCTAACTAAGCTTACCTAAAAAGATGTCTTTTTTAACTAGAGAAAGGAAGCCAAAAAAGCGTTTCAAACGTTAAAAGATATATTTATAAGCTCTCTAGTCCTATAGCACTTTGACCCTGACTTACTCTATACTATAGAGACTAACGCCTTAGATAATGTGTACAGAGGAGTCCTGTTTCAACCTAATAATAAGGGGATCCTGTAACCTGTAGCCTACTTCTTAAAGCAACATGTCCTAGCTAAGAGCAACTACAAGATTTATAATAAGGAACTAATAGCTATAGTTTGTGCTTTTAAAGAATAGCGCCTAGAGCTAGAAGAATCTTAAGAATCTGTACAAGTTGTAACAGATTATAGGAACCTTGAATACTTTATATTATCTAAACAACTATCTTGCTAACAAGCCTATTAGAGCAAGTTCCTCTCTTATTTCAACTTTATAATTAAGTACCGCCCTAGGTTATAGTGCTACATAGATAGATTATTCTGCAGACTATAAGATAAAGCTATTAATGTTAATAATAATAGGAAGAAGTTCCTTAAGCAAGTAGTCCTAAAACTAAAGAATCTAGACCCCTAGATATTAGAACCTGTTCCTATCTGTCTAATTAGACCTATAAGAATTCTATGCTGTTATAAGAGATTACCTAAGTTAGGAAAAGGCCTTAATACAATTACAGATAATATTACAGCCCTACGTATAATAAACTTATAGCCTTAAACTATCTTAAAAGAAGATATCACTACTATATATTAGAATCTTGCTTAAGAAGATCCTTATTAAGTAACCTGGTAACAAGTCCTGTCTAGGGTCAGAAGGTCTCTTATAGTCATGTTAGCCAACTATTTAGTAAAGAATAATAAACTATACTACTAACAACGTTTATAGATTCCTGAAAACAAAGAACTAAGACTCTATTATATTAATAAATGTTATAAATAGCTGATAACTAGTCACCTAGGCCCTACAAAGACTTATAAGATCCTATAATAATAATTCTATTAGCTAAAGATAATAGACTTAATAAAGGAATAACTAGCCAAATGTCTTATATACTATTACATAAAACCCTCTTACAAGCGTTAAGGTCAACTGTAAGCACTAGAGCCGCTTAAGAAATAGTGGCAATACCTGGCTATAGATTTCGTTACAGACCTCCCTGAATCTAACAGTATTTTCCCTAGCGCTATAAGCATTTAGATCTTGACGAACTAATTAACTAAGAAGAGACATCTAGCGCCCTGCTATAACATAAAAACAGAACATCTAGTCAGGATATTTATTTACTTT
>NW_006913537.1:0-34221 GCF_000464535.1 Endocarpon pusillum Z07020
GTGAGGACGGGAGGAGAGAGCAGCTTGCGTTGCAGCGTACGAAAAGCGTCGAGTTGGACCTCATCTAATTGGAACTTTGGCGCAGCATCCTTTCTTGTCAGATTACTGAGCGGCCTGGCGATGCGCCCATATCCCTTAATGAACATTCGATAGAAATTGCAGAACCCAAGAAACGACTGCACGCCTCTTTTTGTTGTAGGAGGTTCCTAGTCACGAATAACCTTAGTCTTGCTTGGGTCAACCTCTACGCCGTGGTCTGTAATAACATATCCTAAGAATGTGGTGCGAGTGACTTCGAACTCGCATTTCTTGATATCTATATACAGACCTGCTTTGCGCAGCCTTATCACGATCTAGCGTACGTGCTGTTGATGCTCTTTCTTGTTCTTCAAGAAGATTAGGATGTCGTCAATGTACGCTGTACAGAAGACGCTGAGGTAGTCTATAAGGACGGAGTTAATATAACGCTGAAAGGTAGCCGGACTGTTGCAAAGACCAAAGGAAAGGACTACTGGCTCGAAAGCTCCGTAGGTCGTTCGGAATGACGCCTAATGGATTAAGTCGGGGTCCATTCTAATACGATTGAATGCGTGACAGATATCAAGCTTCGTAAAGATTGTCGCGTGAGCTAACTGTGACAGGGTCTCGGAGATCAGAGGCAAAGGATATCTATCTTTCTTCGTAAGTATATATAAAAGACATCGAGGAGGCAGGCGCCCGACGCGTAGACGCCTGATGACGGGTCACCTGCTCCGTTAGGTCAGCAATTTTCTCTTGCAGGGCCATATTCCGTTCTTGCAGGGCTGCATTTTGTTTCTCTAACTCTTGGCCGGCAGCAGCAAGCTGCGTGGCGTACTCCGAGATTTGATGAGCCAAATCAGCGTTAGTATTTGCTGTCCTCGCTAACTCTAGAGCGACCCTCTCGGCCGTCCGGTCGGCTAAAGCTTGTTCTGACACTCCCTGCTGCCGCAGCTCAGTTAGGATAACATCGATACCGGATTGCAGATTGGCTGGCACGATCACTTTCAGCTGGGCTACTCTGGCAAAAGGATCAGAGAGGTCGAAGGATAGGATAGGGTTTCGATAATCAGTCTCAGCATTAGGGGTGGGGTTGTCGGTCCTGGCCGGACTGGATAGGTCAAAGACAGCCGTATCGAACTAGGCAGCTGCCTCTGCGTTCTCGCGTGTTAGTGACTGGTCGCTAGTAGGTGTCACCATTGTCAATGCGTGGCTCGGCTCTAATGGAGTGTCGCGTAAGTCGGGGGAGAAATGCGACAGGACCATACAGAATCTAAGGTCCCCGTTCTTCTTCTTGACGAATAAAACGGGTGACGAGAAAGAGGAAGATGACGGGCGAATGAATCCCTTACGTAAGTTCTCTATCAGGTACTCTCTCATAGCTTCGAGCTCTCGAGTTGACATCTTGTACAAATGCGACGCCTTCATCTCTGGTTCCTTGTCAAAGCGCAGCTTGTGGTCGAACGGACGGTGCGGAGGCAGAGTATCTGCAGCTACTCTCGAGAAGGCGGCTGCTTGGTCGCGGAGATACGGAGGAAGATGGCTGAGGATGGACTCAAGATCGTCAGAACGAGGTCTAAGGTCCCCGGCGCCCTAGCGCTAGCGGGCGACAAGCATGGCAGCCGTGACAGGAGCTATAGCCTGTTAAGAAGAAGTATATACGTAAAATCTAGGTACCAAAAAAAGAGCGAATAATATATCACTATACAGATAAGTATATAAATCTTAGTTATACCTTAAGCTCTTAATCAGAGAGCTATTATTTAGTTCTTTATATAATAACTAATAGTTAGCTATCCCTTAAATAATCTGTCAAACGGCTTATTAATATAGTTATCTCTATTCTTAAAACGCTTAATTTAAATGAAGATTCATCTAAACATAACTGCCCACGTCAGTTATAATGTGATAAAGCTGCATTTTGATTTCTATTTAACGAAATTAGTCTATTTGCCCTTAATAAGCTTGCTAACAAGTAAGAGTTAGTTAAGAATATAGCTGCTAATTAAGAGGCTCTAGATAATAAATAGTGTTAGTATTAGTTACTTCTTTAATAGTATTTACCCTGCAAACATTATTTATTCTCTATTATTAAGAGTAGTTAGCCTATCCTTAAGTCATTAATACACCCTTAATAGTGAATTAATAGCCTTATTATTTGATTTAGTGACTAGATACTAACAAATCAAGAGGCTAATAATACAGAGATATAAGAGACTAACTATTTATCTCTACAACGTCGCTAACACATCTCTGTAAGGCAGCATCTCCTTGTACTTAGAGACGCTCTATCTAGTACAGATCAAGCCTATATTGATGACGAAATAGCTCAAAATGATAGGAGGATATTAGGTCTTGCGCAGGCTGCGTATGAGGGTCGTGGGGTCCCTGTGGCCTACCCTTTACCTGTACCAAAGCAGAAATGGGTACGTAAAGCGGCTCATGGCAAGGCTAACGCTAGAGGGCTCACAGGGGCTGAAATAGCTGCTAGAGAGCTCAACGCTCGTGAGCGTGAGCAGAGACTGCGAGAGAGAGACCAACTTGCTATTAATATGACTCGGAGCGCTTCTACTCAAGTGCAGATGCCCCAGTTTGGTCCTAGAGACGTTGCTGATATAGCAGGGCAACAGGATGAGATTCTCATCAGAGCAACGCCGCCGCCGCCGCCTCCGGAGGAGTCAGTTACCAGGGCAACGCCGCTACCGTTCGAGGATAGCTTGTCTACGCCCCAGCAGGAGGAGGAGGAGGAGGAGGAGGAGGATCCATTCGTTCTACCTGCCTCCACAGCTCCTGCCCTGTTACAGACGAATGCACGGCCAAAACGGGCTAGAGGACCTACCCTGGACTATAAGGCTATGCACGAGGGCAAGCAGAATCAGCCGAAACGAGGCAAATAGGCCCAAATACTAGATGCAACGCCATAGAATGTATAGAGAGTCTCAAATAGGCAATAGGTTTCATAACAACTTTGGTTGAACAGCACTCTGATAAATACTTCATAGAGTCATATGGGGGGGTTTGAGTGATAAATTCCCCGCCAAATTTTGGTGGCGTTTATATTGCCAAGCCCCAAAACGCCGACACGCCGAATCCGCAGAAATCGAATCTGGCTGTCGAATCTGGCTGCCCCGAGACAACCCCTTAGTTGTCTCCATAAGCTGCTTCAAAATGTGAAGAGAGGACAGCCCACGAACTCCGCCATTATCCAAAGAAAGTAAACATAGATCTCCGGGCATTTTAAAGAGGCTCGAAAAACCTTTGAATTTGTTGGCTATCAGTAGCAGTAATGTAGTAGAGATTGTCAGAGGTTATTGATTTTGTCGATACCAGTTCATTCAGAGCAAGAGCTGTGTAAATAAGACGAGAGTCATGGTCCAGTTTGAATTCGATACGCACTAGTGTTTAGACAGGGTACACACACCCCGAAGACCTGTACTCCGTAGCCAGAGTCTGATGGGCCATGAAGCATGCTTTCTATTGGTTTGCGTGTTCTGTACGGCCTAGCCCAGACTATTTACTAGTTAGTACGTTAGTAGCGCAAGGACAGTCTTGGCGTGCCACCCTACCAATTCCTTCTCTTGTGTCAACGGTACTGCATAGCTGTTGACCTTCTGAGAGGGCCAATTGGCCGCGTTTGATATGCGTAATCCCTGCGTTTCTGCTGCTTCTAATTGGTCAATTTCCAACGCAATTTCGCTTCTAATTTCGCTGTACGGTACAGCCAATTGTATATAGATCGACGCTCTCTACCCCCGTAGCTATCAATCAACTTGCTTCTCTACGCACTCTGCACAGCAGGTTGACAATAGCTAACTAGTTAGTTACACGTACAGACAGACAACAAAGTTGTTCAGATCAACACTTTCCGCAATGAGGAAATGCGTCTAGACTGAGCAGTGCCCTCTGCTCACAAGTGGACGATAGATTTTCCCAGGATAATTTGATACATATCTTGATCTAAAATGTATCCAGGGAGTGGATCCTTCTGTTACAAGGATGGAAAGATATTTATCCGGGGAGCGAATCCTCCTGTCACAAGTATGCTTCAGAACAAACTGACCCCGGTGGCTGCATATCTGCATGCGAAAGACCATACCGGTGATAATAACAGTAGTCTTTCGCAGCTTCTTGAGACGTTTCACTGCTAGATATCCCAGCCAGAGCTTCAAGCGGTAGATGATGATAATATCAAGTAGGGGCTTGATACATGAGTCCACTGCACTCGGGCTAGTCTCACCACATCCTATGTTGGCTCGCCTTCGGTTCACCCAGCTCCTGGTACTGAACCGCGTCCTCCATTCCATATTCACTATCCTACGTTTGAGCAGGGGGTTATTGACATGCCTGATTAGATCACAGAATACAGACTTACATAATGGGGGCTCCGAGGAAGCCACACTGAAACCCGGGAGCAGGAGATATCCACCATGAGCTGAGGCATCGTTTCTCTATTACTGGGCAGTCTAGCATGATAAACATCGTGGAAGACAACCAAGGTGGAGCGGGCGTCATTAGGGAGAGCTTCCCTGCCAGGAGCCTATCATGTTCGTGCATTGATCGACTGTTAGATCAGTGCGTCTCCTATGACACCATCCTAAACATCTGCAGGGGACGCCTGGCTGTGAAGAAGTATATTACAAACAGCCCCCCATCTATTCCCTTCATGCCTACAGTATTCCTCGCAAAGGTCCCCCTTCCCGTACAGTCAGTGGTGTGGCTGATATACCGCTCGTGACAAACCCCCCAAAGAATGCTGTTAGAGAGACCGAAGATGACATGATCGGCCCAACATACAGAAGAATTGTGACCGCTTGTGAGATGCATTCGAAGACCAAACAGGAGGATATATGTCCGTTCTACCGGGTGAAGACTTTCACCACACCATCCCCACCGGCGCTGACTACCCATCTGCCATCCTGGCTCCAGACGACGGAGCAGACCCCTTCTCCACGCATCAGCCGATGACTGGTAATTTCTTGAGTACAACTCCTTTTTTCGAGGGACCAGAATCGAAGACTGGCATCATGACCAGCTGACACAAGTTCACGGCCATCTGGAGAAAGAGACAGAGACGAGATTGCTGAAGGGTGCGCTAGCATTGTGTACGTGCATTGTCCTGGTACGAGTTAGTAACTTAGACCAGTGAAAAGGAAGCGGTAGTGTAGACATACCGCTGTTGGCATCGAAGAATCGGATGTAACGATCCTCGTATCCGGAGATGATCACACCCTCTACACCGCCTCTTGAACCAGTTGCGCCATGTACGATACTATCTTCCTCGGAAAGTCCTCGACTAGGATCGAGACTCAGGGTCCCATCGAAACCCATTGTGCTGGCAACCACCGAGTTCACGCCTGTCGAAGGCGTACCATCATAAGTCTCTAAGCTGGCCATTCCTACAACCTCCTCACCAGAGCGTGTGTCAAATACCAAGATTGAGGCGTCTGTGTATGAGACAACAAAAGTCTCGCCCAGAGCCGAAAGCGGACTAATACAGGTCGGAGAAGGAGAATCGCCTCGTACAATATGATGCACGAGGCTATAATGAAAAGGTGTAGATGTTGCTGTGCTTGGTTGTGGCGAAGAAGGGAAATTCGAGCCCGCCGAAACGGAATTTGCTCTTCGGCTGCTCCTGGTGCCTCGATTGGAGCCAGAGTGCGGTGACGAGAGTTGTGGCGGAGCACTTACGGCCCAGATCAGAATGCTTCCGTCTGCGCCCCCCGAGGCGAGTAGTATTCGGTCCGGGCCGCCAAAGGAGCTGCTTCGATCGCCCAGGGTGGAGCCACACGAGCCTGGGAGCACGCAAAGAGCCCAAACGGCATCGGTGTGGCCGTCCAGCGTAGCCTTCGGATCGACCCTGCCTCGTTCCCACACCTTGACACTGGCATCTTGCCCCCCGGAAAATATCCAACCGTCCCCCAGAACTCGACCTCCGTTGGAGAAGTTCGGAGACGCGGGACATGAAGCCAGCGCGGTGACTGCTCCACCATGCCCCCGATGTGTAAAATAGCTTGTGATGTCGAGGTCGTTTCCTGATGCAGCGGATTGGGAACCATAGCTTGATGCAGGAATGATCCAGCGCTTAATGCTTCCATCGTCCCCAGCGGTACATATCTCAGGCTCCGATGGACTGCCACCGCCAGTGAAAATGACGGAGCGTACCACATCAAGATGGCCTCTTAAAGCAAAGCGAACCTTAAATGTCGTGGTGTCGGCTTTCTGGTCCACAGACAGCTGGCGTGCTTCATTGTTGCCTTCACTTCTCCGTCTCGCTGCTCCTGAGCTCTTTCTCCGATGTGATCCAAGCCGAGGTGGGGATTTGGGTGCAGCAAGATTGGCGCTTGGGAAAGCATCTGTGTCGGGACGGTGAGGAGGGGGAATGTCTGATGGAGGAGGATCCGGGTATGTGGGCGGATCATCATCAAAATTCCAGCCATCTGATGATTCGTTTCGTGATTCCTCCGTTGTTCTAGGAACTTCATGCTCTTCTGCAGTCGGTATCTGCTTTCCGTAAGCATCGTAGCTGTGCGATACCGGCTCGGCAGGCTCTTCAATCGGTGCCTGCTGCTCGAACAGAGGATTTCGTCCGTCGATTGCGGTCAATGGAGTAGGAGCCTGTTCCTGAGTTCTTCGTTCTGCCGGCTCACGGAGAGGCAACACAGTATGATTGATCTGAGTATTTGACCTGCCCGAGCTTACATTTTCTTTAAACGAAGGTAGAAGTGGCTGCTGATTACTGATTGCACTCTCTCGTACGCCTACTTGGTTATTCCTGTGGTGCTGCTTTGGGTGTGGTTGTTGCTGTTGTTGTTGTGGATGTTGCGGCTGAGGCTGATGGACATAGGGATCCTGCAACACAGATTGAGGCGGTTGTTGGTCTCGAAGGACATGGTTGGAGAGGTCTTGTTCCGTCAACTCGGGAGGTGGGTGAGTTGCTGGCATGACATGGTATGTGATCTCGGCAGAGCACTTCGCTAGATAGGTCTTCGATTTTTCCCTCTCCGCATCTTGCCGGAGTCCTTGATAAAGCGGGTCGTCTTCGACTATGTCAGGGTCCAGGAGACGTACCCCTTTCAGCGGTGGTTCTGTAATGATTCAGTAGTTGATCCAAGGTTGGGAAGACCAACAGACCCTTGCCCATCGCTTTCAGCTCTTCTCTAGCAACATCCTTTGGATCTCGCTGGATGTCAATCTTCTCCCCTTTGCTCAGGTTTTTGACCCTTTCTCGTTCCTTCGTTAAAGCAATTTCCAATATCTTGACATGTTTTCCTAAGGAGTCATGTAGTCGTTTCGCTGTTCGAGCCTCGCCTTCCAGCCGAGCTATTCTTGATTTCATCTCCGCCCTCTCAATTTCCCAGGCGTTCCGATCTCGTTCATGGCGATGCCACTCGGTCTGGAGAAAGCGCATTACACCTAGAGTAACATAAGCTTGGTAGATGGAGACTTGTTGAAGCTGCGCGCACCCTGTAGAGTGTACTCGGTTCCCAAAGGAGCATGGTTGCCGTTTGCAGACGATTCACCACCTCCTCCCATTCCACTCCCGGCCATGGCAGAGCCTGACTGCCAGGCCATGCAAGGGAGGATTCAGTCCAATGTGTAGGCAGCCCTATCTTCTTCCCATGTGACCTCGATTTGCAGAGTAGTCTGCCCTAAAGATTGCGAGCGAGATTTCAGGGGATCAATGAGAGGGTACCAAACGCCAGCGACCGCACGTTTGGACGGCGAACGAGAGACTAGGCACAAAGCTTGTCTAGGGCCAGCGAAGATGAGATATATCGATCAAATGGTTGAGATACAGTTTGTCGCAGCTGCAAAGCTTCAAGGTCAAAGGACATATGTTAACGCCAGTACCAAAGTTTAGCGCGAGCCGGGGAAGAGGATCAAAGGACCACGGTTCGGGGTCATTCATTATACGTGAGCTTGCTTCCATAATTCAACACCTTCAACCGTCTGAGCTGACACTTCACAGACTTGACGATGCTTATGTCTTTGTGGGGCATACTGAGTTCTAGTTCACATATCGGCAGACCCATAGATTATAGATCGGTGCCTTCGACCACAGTACATAGTCACGTTGGATACTCGGGCAAACAGTGCTCGTTGGTACTAGAACTGCAGCTCCTCCACATCCATTCCACATCCTATACACGTCTTGACCGAAACACCTGTCTTGGGATTTTCAATTGGTCGTGACCATTCATGCACATGCTTGCCGCCCGGGAGATCATCACCGAAATTGCCTCCACTCCCTCCCCGTCGACTCCTTCGCCATGCTTCAACCCTGGTCCTCTTCTTCAGATCTTCAAGCTTCGACTTGAACTTGCTTTCTTTACGCTTCTTCTTCTCGGTCTCCCGCCTGGTAAACTCCTCGTCCAGTGCCTCTGGAGAACCCCATTTTCTCTCTGAAAAAGCGTATCCTTCCACCTGGTAGCGCAGGTACAACATCATGTTGTTCCAAGTCGACTTGTGCGGGTTCGGACGTTCCAAATGTGGTAACAGATTTTCATCTTTCAATTCCGCTGAGTCTTATCAGTCTTGGTAGATACTGGACGAGGGCAGACTACTTACGATCCGTCAATAGATAATCGTCTTTCGCTTCCGTCTTCGTAAGCAGACTGTATTTCTCCGGGCACTTGTCTTTGCAAGCATTGCACACTGCACACTTCAGAATTTCTTCCCATTTCCAATCTATCTCCAGACTACCACATTCTCGACATTGCTTGTTCTGTTCCTCGCGCTTCAATTCATTGATGCCTGGCTCAAAAGGACCCACTTTTCGAGATTGCAAGGAACGTAGTAGCCGCTGCCTTTCCCACTCCTTTAGAGTCATATCCGCTGGTTTAACGTCTCCATCCTCGCGGTGAAGTGCTTTGTTGTACGGATCGTCTTCTGCTGTAAGAAAGCCACCTTTGGTATCGGTCATCTTGCTCAAGTCATATTCAATATACTTGGCAAAATTCCTAGCTGGTTGAATGGCTTCCAACGGTCGGTCGGAGCTGGCCTGATCCTTCTTCGCATCTCTGCTTGTGGCGGGAGTCTGTGCATTGAATGTTGCAAAGGAACGCTTCTGGCCTGCGACGGTAGACTTGGATAGAGAAAGTGATGGAGGAGTAGGGTTTGCGGCCGCACGTTCTGCTTCCCGTTGTTCGCGTAATGCTTTGGCTTTGAGACGGCTAATCTCAAGTCGTCGTATCTGCTCTGGGGTGAGTGGAGATTTGGCCTCCAGTCCCGCTGGTTGAGGCGGCGGAGTGCTAGGTCTGATGGATGTCATTTTATGAGGTGGGGAATGAGGGATGTATGACGACGTTCAAGTTTGTATTTGTACAGCGAGTATGGAGACCCGAAAGATATGCGTTTAGCAGGCTGCCTGTGGAACATCTCAAGCACAGTGACGTGGGTGAGTGGCGCTTGCAGTGGTACAACGTAGTACTGTATTTACGGAGTACATACGTAGTACGCAGAATCGGTGCTGGTGCGCTGCCCCTTGGGGTTTAGCCCCGCTCGGTTTGGGGTCGCGCTGCCTCGCCATACGGAGTATTTAGCTATCCACCTTTCTGGCGTAAAATTGGCCTATTTTCTAATTGGTTACTACAGCCGCAAGCCCACCTCAACCAGGTGCCATCGACCGAAAAGTATATTTCAGAACCTAACGTCAATTCGAGTGGACGCTAGCGGTTATGTTGGCGAATTAGAAAATTGGCCAATTTTACGCCAGAAAGGTGGATAAGATGTGCGCTGCTCCTCTGTCCCTTCCATTATCTGTTCCTTCCTGTTTTCCGCTCTCCTTTCCCTTTCCCTCCTGTCTGCTGCTCGGCGCTCATGACTGTGCGTTGCTACCGGCTCCACGGGCTAAAGTGAGTCCTGCGCGCTGAGGCTTGGTCACAGCGGAAACTGGCTGTAATCTCACAAAAAATTTTCACGGGTAAGCCAGGCGCGGCAGACATTACGTGAAAGGTCGATCCAGAGTGGGTAAACGTTGCTAAAGGGCCAGGATTCGCACTGGAATCAGGAGATCCACTAAGAAGGGCCCATCAAGCCAGCAGCATCGTCAGGGAATGAGGTGCTCTAGCAGGATATTCAATGCTGGGCAGGGCCGCTGGCGATTCGTATTACGGAATCCTTGTTGTGACACGGAGCATGTTGGGCAAGGCATGTAGCTGCTGCAAACTCGGCACAGGATCAGAATCGCTCAACTATAAATACCCAGATCCTCTCTCTATCAGATCCAACAGCTCCCTCCCTCCTTCAGATTAAGCATACACATTCATCACGTCTCTTTCGGAATTTGCACATTCACTATGTAATCATTCTCTGACAGTACTTCTCAACACTCTATCTGGTGATTTCGGTTACCATTGCTCATTGGTGACCCCCCAGGAACTAGAGAGCTCCACTAACTGGAAATGTTTGGATGCTCCATCCTACTTCTGGTGGCCGCCGCGCGACAGTATCAAACACAGCAATAACACTAATCTGGTCGGCCTGAAGATGATCCAGCCAGATATCGCCATCAAGCCACTGTACGTCCTTGGACTCGTCTCCATTCACCAACGCGTTAAGGGCTTGCAGCGACCCTATAGCGGCGAAATATGCTATGGCCAGTACTAGGGCGCCGAAGAGGGCAGCTACTGGCTACCCCAACTTATTCGTCGCTGGTGCGACGAGCTGGTGAGGCCTACAAACAGCATGATGCTGCTAATGAAAGAGAAGACGAAGTGTGGGACCGGGGATACCAGGAGAACACGTCTGTCTGCAAGTGTCTGGCGAGGGAAAGAGTGGCGTCCAGATTACCCTTGAGCTGGGCTCGAGTATTGCCCGTCAGCACCTGATCCTCCCAGAATTCTTTGCTGAGTTCGTCGATGTCTATCGTGCACACTTCATGACGCAGTGGGTCTGGCCAGTGGCCGTATTCAGAAGTGCTATTGGAGCTCATGCCGGAAGAGCAGTCTGTACTCGAGCCTTCAATTGCTTTGGCTCCTTCGGTCGTATTGGCTACAGAGACCCAAAGGCCTAGAAGCACACAAAGGTTAGCGTTGCCGGACGTGGTGTTGGTCTTTTCAACTTGCCAAAGCATCCAAAACGAAGTTGGACGTCATATGTCTACTTTGTGCAAAGCTTGGTGACATAAACATTATCCAGAGCTGCATTCTTCGACACACAGCTGACCATAATGAAGACTGTTTTGTGTTAGATAGTCCAAGCCGCCCACCAAGCCGAACTATGAATTTCACTGCCCAGGATGATGGCCGCGATACATGATGCAACAGACAGACCTACAAATAGACCGCTCACGTTGCGTTTTCGGTCATTCACAGGAATGCAGGCAGCTGGATCTCCTGGCATCTTTTTAGCGGGGCTGATGCGGACAGCTTGACGATTATGTTCGAGTGGTGCGTAGTAAGACTCACCATATACAGGTTGTTCTAAGTAGTAAGCACCTGGCTTTTGAGGAACTTTCTTCAGCCATCTATGTCAGCTAAGCTTTAGGCATTTGGCCCATTAGCCGCTCTGACACCGTATAGAGACTAGCATGATACTACTGTCAAAACAACTAGCTCTAATCTATCCCCTATTAGCGTATATTGATGACTTTTGATGCACGACTCTGTACTCTGTTGTTCTTTAGCTTTGCCATCGACTGTGTTTCAACAGTAATTTAGAGTAGGTACTACGCTTATCCCTCCGCCCTAGCTATTGTGTCGTGTTTCATTTTAGATGAGAAAGAATGTGATATTTCAATCTAAGTCTGGACGCCTCCAACTTGAAGTGACACAACAAGTTCTTTGACATGACTAGCCAAGCCCTGTCACATGACACTACTTGATGCCGTACTTAGCAGGAGAAGGCCGAGGCCGGATCCAAGAAATCGTTGCCGATCCCATACAAAATCATTCCACCACTAAATAGGGGGTAAACAGGGCTATTTCAACGCGTTTTTTGAGCATTACTGCCCTAATTAGCACTCATTTCGCATCAAATTCGCAGAGACATGGCCGTTACTCGCAGTCAACGTCGTACGCCCTCACCAGCGCCAGATACCCGCGGCAAGAAGGGTAATGGGGAGTATCCTACGCCAGCCAGGGTAAGGGTATTCCAAATGCGTACAGAATTGGGATATTCAGCCAAATCCGTCGAAAAAGAGACTGGTATACCAATTCGAACCCAGGGCTATTGGCTACGAAGTCATAATGAACGCCGTACAGGCAAAAATCGACCAGGGAGACCCTCAAAAATCCCTGGAGATACTCTTGATCAAATTATTAAAGACCTAGCAGGTCATTATAGCATTCGCAAGCTTGATTATGAGACGCAAATCAAGCGCTATAACCTCAATGTTTGCGTCAATACTCTTCGAACAGCTCTGCAGCAACAAGGCCTCTGAAAATATCGTGCAGCGCAGAAGAAATGGCTCAAAATAAGCGATTGTCAACGACGAATAGCCTTCGCGAAAGAATATCTTGGTTGGCCTGCTTGGAAGTGGAAATATGTACGCTTTTCAGATGAATCGCATTTTCATCATAACTCTCGTACAGCTGCGTGGGTATTACGTCGTCGAGGAGAGAGATTTCAGCCAGATTGTATACAGAAAAAGTTCAAAACAGGTGCTAGTGAGCTACACGTTTGGGCGTGTATTGGCTGGAATTTCAAGAGCAAACTCATCTTCTATGGCCTTGATGAGAATGAGTCGCGAAATATGACCCAGGAGCTATATGTTAAGAAGATCTTGCCTGTTGTTAAGGAGTATAGGGACCAAGCTGTTGCTAAAGGGCAGGGCTTTATCTTTCAAGAGGATAATGATGGCGGCCATGGTACTCGGAGCGAGGAGAATCGAGTAAAACTATACAAAGATCAGATAGATCTCGATTATATCGACGATTGGCCAGCATTTAGCCCTGATCTCTCACCAATTGAGAATATATGGCGCATTTTGAAACAGCGTGTACGACAGCATTGCCCTCGTACAAAGGAGGATCTCAAGAGAGCAATAGAAGTCGAATGGGAGGCATTGACGCAGAAGGAGATAAATCGCGTCGTATGGGGCACTGAGAAGGGTCGCAAGTGGACTATGCACGATAGATTAGAGGCTGTTCTTCAAAATGAGGGTAGAATGACGAAATACTAGTAAAATTGTATAGATATAGCTGAATTTGACCTCGTTGGCGTTGATATAGGCCTGTTGGCGTACGAATTTGGCCGCAGAATAGTGGCCAGTTGCTTTTGTATGGGATCGGCAACGATTTCTTGGATCCGGCCTCGGGCCCTCTAAAAACTATGTCTAAATTACCATCAATGTGTGCTTAGTTTCAGCCTAACCGTGATATGATCTAGTTTACATATTATTATACAGCTAAACATCTGGAATCCAAGAAAATTATGTTATTTCGGACGTCATTTTAAGAAAATGACGCTCAGATTATGGCCAAATTATGGTCATTTGAGCCTCCTGACGATCCTTAAAATAATAAAATGTCTGCAAAATCACTAAGGACCAATACCGCGCCATTTTCAGAGCCCTTCTCCCGGTAAGTAGCCATGAGTCGTACGTAGTCGTGCTTCAAAAGTAGTTGAAGGCCCCGGCTAGTTTGGCGTTGCTAGCCTCTCTTAGCTCCGGCATTGGCTGGCCAACCAACTAATAGTACAAGGAGTAGATATCTTGCTAAGCCTAAAAGCCATTAAATAATGCTTATCTTTGTAGGCTCTTCAGGTGCTGCTTATAAGGCTTCACTTAGCTTTTAAGCCCTATCACCCCCTTATATTATGCCTTATAAGCCTATCAAGATTTAAGTCATCTGGAAGACTAATTGTCGGCAGCTAAGTCCAAGATGGTAGTTTCTTGGCCACACTCTAGTGGCAGCCAACTACTTTTGAAGCATAACTCCGTAAGTAAAATATCAATTCCGTTTGCTCTTCTTATTTCACACCCGCGGTAACGCAACAAACGCATTCGAAAACATTCACCGTATGTTGCGATAATTGAATACAGTGTTTTTCAAAGCCATTCTCAGAGCCATTCAGTATGGCCTCCTCATCTCATGTCAGTCGGAAAGATTTTGAGGCAGTTTTCCCGTTACTGGTTGAGGACATCTCCCAAGCTGCCAAACAGTACAATATTCCCACCATTGCCCTGGAGTGGTTCCAAAAGGTAGATTTCTCCCAGCCTAATCGGAAATGTGTGAGATGATAAGTATCGCAGTCGCTCAATGCAAACGCCACTGGAGGAAAGCTAAATCGGGGCCTCTCCGTTCCCGACACGGTCTACCACCTGCTCCAAAGAGACTTGAAGCCAGAGGAGTTTAGACTGTCCTCCACGCTTGGATGGCTCACCGAATTTCTGCAAGCTTTCTTTCTCGTCAGTGACGATATCATGGATTCCAGCATCACCAGGCGAGGACAGCCATGCTGGTACCGGCAGCCGGGGGTTGGGATGACTGCCATCAACGATGCATTCCTGCTGGAATCCTCCATCTATCTGCTCCTTAAGAAGCATTTCAGGTCACATCCCGCATATGTCGACTTTCTCGAACTCTTCCACGAAGTGGCCTTTCAGACAGAACTTGGACAGTTGTGTGATTTGATTACCGCACCCGAAGACCATGTGGATCTCAACAATTTCAGTATGGACAAGTACACGTTCATCGTCATCTACAAGACCGCCTACTACTCCTTCTACCTACCGGTTGGACTTGCGCTACACTATTTGCAACTGGCTAGCGCTTACAATTTGAAACAAGCCCACGATATTCTCATTCCGTTGGGTGAGTACTTCCAAGTTCAGGATGACTATCTCGATGCTTTTGGGGAACCGTCGGTTATTGGCAAGATCGGAACAGATATCAAAGACAACAAATGCTCGTGGTTGATAAATCAAGCTTTATTGAAAGCAACGCCGGAGCAAAGGCAGCTGCTGCACGAAAACTATGGGCGGAAGGACGATGTAAGAGAAGCTCGGGTGAAGAGGTTGTTCGACGAGTTACAACTGCAGAAAGTATATCAGGAATACGAGGAGAAGCGGGTGCGCGAGCTACGGCAGATGATCAATGAGGTGGATGAAAGTGAAGGGTTGAAAAAGGAGCTTTTTGAGACATTCCTGCGAAAGATCGAGAAGCGGACAAAATGAGCGCCTTTGCTGGGAGAAAAAAGACGTGTCGATCTAAGGTGCCCTGGCGACTCTCGGTTGCATGTTCTGGTAGCTATACGAGGTTCCGCGGCACCTTGATAGATGGCTGTGTCGGTAAGAGTATGTTGTCCTGTGTGATATCCGGCCACAGACGGGGTTGGCTCTGAAAGTGTCGCGTATGGGAACACACGATCCGTAGATGGCGGGGTATGTTTATGGAGTACTTCCTACCAATGGTCATTCTGCAGCTCTTGAGACGCTATTTAATCGTTAGGCCGGTCAATCTCTTCTAGCTATGGATTCTGTAACGTCTTGGACGAAGCTTCCCGAAATGACTAACCAGTAAAAAGCTTTAATTTTGCGTCTGGGCTTTGCGTCTGGGCAACACGAGGCGTACCTCTACTTACGATCGCTGGTTTTAGCTTCTATCAAAACGAGCCGTAGCTGGCAGAGGTGTCCTGCTCCTACGCAGTAAGTCGTAGTGACAGGTTGAAAATAGACCTCTGGTTGAGAATAAGGTGCTCATTACAAGTACTATGTGGGGTCGGGGTACTGTACTTCGTGCTGCGAGTGCCTCATACCGGGCAGGGCTGGTGGCGCGAGCCCCCCAAAGATGTCCGTCATTCCAGCGGCTCCCATGTTTCACCCAGGGGAATACCAACAACACTGCCTCATAACTAACTAGTCTCAATTTCTCAAACATGGTCCGCGGATCCATTCAGGCGGCGCGACCAGGAGACGATGCATTGAGAACTCTTCTGTGAGGACAGCACAGCCGAGCCTTGGGGAGGCTATGTGGATATATGGGAAATTTAGACGAGGAGAACTTGGTGATGGTCTTCGATGCCCTCATTGTGCATGTTTCGTAGTTGCTAGCAGGGATCCAACTGCTGCCGAAGTGCGCATTATTATTTGCTTATTTCCAGCACGCATTTAGTTAGGAGACCTAAGGTACATAGCAGGGTGCTCACTCCCAGCCTTCGGTCCTCTCCAATTCAGAATCCGTATCACAAGCTCCCTCCTCCACTCTCATATTATAGGAAGCTGTCACTGTCTACCTTGTGCCTGCGACGATTCTCCCATCTTACCCTTGTATTTGATCAACCACCTATCCACGTCGAAATCCGGGGGCCCTTGTGTGGGGAAGCTCAAACGATCCACCCCACTTTACAACAGCCATTGCTCTCGCTTCGCTTCTCTCTCTATCTCAACCTCTGGCCATTGAAATTGACACACACGCTCTCCAGCTATGGACGCCCCAGCTATGGACGCCCCAGCTATGGACGCCGTAAGCTCTACCAAGCGAGACATTAAGAACCATTTTCTTTTCGAAATTGCGACAGAAGTCGCCAATCGAGGCAAGCAAGATTCCAGCTTGTGTGCGGTACCAGTACTGACTCTTTTCTACAGTGGGGGGGATCTATTCAGTCCTCAAGTCCAAAGCTCCTGTGACCACCGCCGAATATGGAGAACGATACTGTCTTATTGGTCCTCTGAACCGCGCATCGGTAAGCTTGCAGCACATCTCAAGCCACCATTGAACCACTATCCCTGACCCTTTCCAAAGGCCGCCGTGGAAGTCGAGCCCCTAGAGCCTTCCTACCCACCTCTGAAGGATACAATCACCGCCATGGGAGAGCGTGGGATCAGCTTGCTATACGGCCGCTGGCTAATCGAGGGTGCTCCGAGAGTGCTTCTAATTGATACATCAACCGGTTACCGCTGGCTAGATGAGTGGAAGGGTGACCTGTGGTCTGCCGCCGGTATTCCGTCACCTGCCGGAGACAGCGAAACGAATGAGGCTATTGTGTTTGGTTACCTTGTGGCATGGTTTCTTGGCGAGGTAAGCCGCCAATTATCTTCCAAGAAGACCATAAATTGACGAGGCTAGTTCATTGCCAAAGAGCAATCCAGGGCGGTGATCGCGCATTTCCACGAATGGCTTGCCGGCGTGGCCATCCCTTTGACCAAGAAGCGACATATGGATGTCACCACCATCTTCACCACCCACGCGACTCTACTGGGTCGATATCTATGCGCCGGCTCCGTGGACTTCTACAACAATCTCCAGTACTTTGACGTGGATGCGGAGGCCGGAAAACGTGGCATTTACCATAGATACTGTATCGAACGTGCCGCAGCTCATTCGTGCGACGTTTTTACAACCGTGTCCCATATTACGGCATACGAAAGCGAACATCTTCTCAAACGCAAACCGGACGGCGTATTGCCGAATGGTCTTAACGTCAAGAAGTTTTCGGCAATGCACGAATTCCAGAATCTACATCAGCAGGCGAAGGAACGAATTAACGACTTTGTCCGAGGTCATTTCTACGGACATAATGACTTCGAGCCTGAAAACACCCTCTACTTCTTCACGGCTGGAAGGTATGAATACCGCAACAAGGGGGTTGACATGTTCATCGAATCCTTGGCGCGCCTGAACCATCGTATGAAGGTTTCTGGTTCGAAAATGACAGTCGTTGCCTTTATCATTATGCCAGCGCAGACAACATCATTGACGGTGGAAGCTCTACGTGGCCAAGCTGTTGTCAAGTCGCTCAACGACACAGTTGGCGTGATTGAGCGTGCAATCGGCAGGAGACTATTCGAGCGATCGGTGCACTGGAAGGAAGGTGACCCCATGCCGGATGAAAAGGAACTTATCACCAGTCAAGATCGGGTCATGATTCGTCGGCGTCTCTTCGCGATGAAACGAAGTGCGCTCCCTCCGATCGTCACCCACAACATGGTCAACGACTCGGAAGATCCAATTCTGAACCAAATCCGCCGTGTCCAGCTTTTCAATCATCCCTCCGACCGTGTCAAGATTATTTTTCATCCAGAGTTTCTGAACTCGGCCAATCCAGTCCTACCCCTCGATTATGATGACTTTGTCCGGGGAACCCATCTTGGTGTCTTCTCTTCATATTACGAGCCATGGGGTTATACGCCGGCAGAGTGCACTGTGATGGGTGTCCCTTCAATCACTACCAATCTGTCAGGCTTTGGCTGTTACATGGAAGACTTGATTGAGAACTCGTCGGACTATGGCATCTACATTGTTGACCGAAGGATGAAGGGTGTGGACGATTCCGTCAACCAGCTTACAAATTACATGTTCGACTTCACCGGCAAGAGCAAGAGACAGCGGATCAACCAGCGGAATAGAACTGAGAGGCTAAGTGATCTCCTTGATTGGAAACGAATGGGCATGGAATACGTCAAAGCCAGACAATTAGCTTTACGGAGAGGTGAGTACTGCCAACTATGGAATATTCAACCATGGCTGATGTACATGCGCAGCATATCCCGACTCCTTCGTAGATGCGGACGACTTCGACGAGATCATTGGCGGCACAGCACAGAGGATATCAAGACCATTATCTGTGCCAGGTTCACCGCGGGACCGCTCCGGCATGATGACGCCTGGAGATTTTGCGTCTCTGCAAGAAGGTCGAGAAGGTCTCAGCACAGAGGATTACATATCATGGAAACTTCCGTAAGTTCTCTTCCTAAGCGCCCAAGCTTGGCGCTGTTGCTGACCGAAACGTTGCAGTGAGGAAGAAGACACCGAGGACTATCCCTTCCCACTAACGCTGAAGTCGAAGAAAGATTCTGGCTCTACCTCGCCTGTCACTCCTGCCACCCCTGCCACGAATGGAACATAGGTAATTCGGACGAAGGAAGTTGAGGGGTTGGGGGGAGGTAACGCTGCCTCCCACTACTGTATTATGAGTGCTTGCCAGATCGGCTTAAACCAGATTGCATCGTTCGTCGTCTGTTGTTTGTTTGCTGCCCCCAACGGATTCTACCATGGTTGGCTTTGGAACAGTAGTCCTGGAAGAAGGTGTGTGGCAGGACAGAACAGATAGCGCAATGCACGACCGAGTGACAGAAAGGGACGGTGGACTGCAGAGAGAATCGCATGTACAAGTATTTACGCACAGCCGACAATAGCGTTTCCTCTTGACACCCTGCTCATTCCCCCCTTGAAGGTGTCGGTGGTGATGAATCTCGACTCGAATCGCCTCGGATATTCATCATTCCATCACACAACGCTCACCGAATATGTATTGATTTCCAATTCTGGGGGTTGAGGGACTTATTTCTGGAATCTCGAAGCCGAAGCTGATCTCGAGGGGTTCCATCTCGCTTCCATGCAGCCCCCATACGCGCTCCCCGAGAGACTTCAGTGATAGTAGGCCAGGCCCGATGGATGACATGGATTTGGCCCAAGTTAGGACCAAGAACTCTTCAGCCACCGCATCTGGAAATATATCCTCTCAACGGCCAGGACTATCGCTCGCGCGCATACGTGATTTTCCACGACCAGTTCACGTAATTTAACTTAGTACTAACTTACTTACTGTTTGCAAGCACCCAACATCAGTTTACGGGGGTAATGCGGCAGCAGTGTTTCGGTGTGTAGTGGAGAATTCTAGGGTGATAAATATAGCTAGATAAGTATCAATTTCCATTTTACATTCCCATTCCCATTTCCACTTCCATTTCCATTTCGGCGAATTGACCAGCATTAATACCAACCGTCACGCCTGCGACTCCATCGCTCGTCTGCTCACTGTTCAATCTAGGTAGGGTCTTGCCCGGTCGCTTGTTCGCTAATTAGTTCCGCCTGGTCTGATGCCGGTCGTCGGTTCATCGATTCGAGCCCTTTTCGCTGTCATGTACGTACATGCTGTCCGAAATATCTCTGCGTATTGTGTGCATAAGGTCTTCCTTCCGTAGAAATTTGTTCTGTGAAAAATGGTAGCTGTCATCATCATGTCATCTCAATGCCATCCACCGCAGCAAAGTCAAATCTAAACCCGCCTCCCCACTCCTCCCCGGACTCAATATCATTCGCTCAAGCCTTCCAGATCTTAACCACCTGCTTCACCGTCTTCCGACAGATCGGGCAATTCTCGACCTGTTTCGCGCAGACCACACAAGTGCACACATGCCCACAATCGTAGAACAAAGCATCCACCGCCTCGCCGTAGCAGATCTGACACATCTCTCCTTCCTCGTCCGCGACCTCCCAATACGTGATACCCTTACCCCACTGCTTCCCCTCCTGGAAACCCCCAACGTATTTGTTTCCCGTCCGCTTTTCGACAAACACGCCCTGACCGTGTTTCTCGTCGTTGGACCATCCGCCCGCGTACGTGTCGCCGTTGGAGTAGGTGCAGGTTCCCTCAGGATGGTCCTTGCTGGTGGAGCGGGAGCCGGCGAGGAAGGGGCCCGTGTAAGAGTGGCCGGTGGGCGTGATGTGGGTGCCGAGGCCGGAGTAGAGGCCCTTGAGGAGGTGGCCAGAATAGTAGTCTAGGCCGAAGGAGGACACGGTGATGTGGCCAGTGTGGGCTTTGACGGGGTGGTTGCGGGCGGAGAACCAGAGGTAGTGAGAGAGTGGTTCGGGAGTGGTAAAGGATGACATGGCGGTTAAAGAGGATTTGCTGGAGAGAGACATCAGTGTGACTGGTCAAAATGGGAAGAAGGAGAGGGTTTAGAGCATACGCAGAGTCAGAGAGGACATCCCCAACCACCAGGATGGAACCGTCATGTCGGTAGCCGCTGTCATCTCTAATGTCCTCGAATGTGGAGTTGGGTTGGATGGATGTGAGACGATAAGCGTTCCCGCGTCGCCATACCAGGAAATTCTTGTCCGGAGCGTAGCCAAGCTGTTTCCGGACAAAATCTTTGACGTTGTCGGTTGCCTGACTAAGGAAATCCCCGTGCATGATGAAGTTCTGGCCGTCAGCATCGAAGAGTTGGATGAAACCATAGTAGAATGGTACTGGTCGGATGGTTATGACCTCCTCATCTTCACTTGAATCGCTTTGGGCATCGTCGTTGGAGGTATCCGCCGGAGCAGGTGGAGCAGGTACTTCGGTACTGTCAAGTGCTGGCTGCTCTGCCACTGGTACCTCGGTGGCAGGTGCTTCCTGGGGCTCAATGGGAGCACTGGTCGTGTTGGCAGTAGGCGGAACATTCATGGCATCAGCGGGGATGCTATGTGGCTGAGTATCGCCTTGCCTGTTGTCCTCGACGGTAACATCTAAGCCTGGAAGATCTTGGCCACTCGTTGCTGCTATTAGAGATCCGTCCTCAGCTGAGGCTATAGCTGGTGGCAAAGCGCCAGCGGAGGTGTCAGCAGCCGACTCGTGAGCCTGAACAGGAGAAGCAGGAGGAGATCGGGCCTGCGTCTCGTTGGCCTGCTCTGTATGTGCCTGCACCATGTCCAGAACCTCGGCGGAGCCCGTGATAGCAGTGGCCTCGAGACTTGCTGCAGGGGTTGCGGTAGACGTCTCTGCTGTGGTGACCATGTCTGTGACCTCTTCTGTACTGTTTGCTGCGTTAGGCGCATCTTCCGCTGTGTCAGCGGATTGTGTCGTGCTATTGGTACCTGACTGCGCGTTCCCCGTGGAATCGTCTGCTGCCGGGATCATACCTTCCGCGGGTGAAGAGTCCGACTCTGGTGGTTCCATCATTTCAACGGCCCCATGCTCTGTGTCATCCCCTTCGCGCGCCGTTTCTGGGGCAGACCCAGCCCGCTCTGGGTCATCTAGCTCCATGGCTGTCCTCTCAAAGACATCGTGGTCAAGGGGTGGCTCTGGATCCCCGAAAGATTTGACTTCTTCATCCGTCTTCAGCACGTGCATCCATATGCAAAGGGATCGAGTCGCACAGTCCCTGTCCCAAACTGTCTTGTAAAGTCTACTGATTCGTTTAAAAGAATAGTTTAGAGGCGCCCCTGGTGATGGAGGTTGCATAGACCACAACTTGATTTTCTCAACATTGTCAATGTCATTCCACTTTGCAAGCTTGTGGCGCAGTTCCTGATAGGTGGTCTCCGAGGGCACGGTAAGATACTGCGGTGGACCATTGCTGTCCCCTTCCTGCGCGGCTTTCAAATCTTGAGCATCAATCAACCCATGTCGGTTCCGAACTCTTTGGGAAGCGTAGATTTCGAGCTGGACTTCTGATTTGGTTTCTTCTTCGTAAGGCTCTACGTCTTTGCTATCCACGTAGTCACGCACCTGAGGACAATTTTTCAACCAAAGTGACAGCTCATAGGGTTCCAGTCGTCCAGGTAAGAAATCATGGAGAAGATCAGTTCTGATATACATTGCAATATATGCTGTGTGGCGCGGTGCTTTGTTTTCTCTGAGCGCATCCCCTTCAAGACCTTCAAACTCCTGAACTCTGTGCTTGGTATAAGAAATAACCTGATTCGCCGTGCCATCTTCAAAAGCAAGCCATTTAGTGCCAGGACCATCTGGTCGGAGTATACTGTAGAATTTACCAGAATTCCTCTCCTCGGCATGTACAATGAAACCATAGAGAGTGTATTTCGATGTCTCGGGTTCGGCAGACCATTGGGATAGATCAAGCTCTTCATCCAGTCGTACTCGGTCATACAGTAGCTTCCATTCCCGGACAGTGGTGTCGAACTTTTGCCGTTCAAGTTCGATAGTAAGAAACTTTGGAAAGCACTGTTTACCTGTGGATAGCCCAAAGGTTCGTTCCAGGCCGGTTTGAACGCTGGGAACATTTTCAACAGGAATGCGGAATGGTGATGTGCGCGTGGGCTTGTCCCCACCGCTGGCTTTACCATCAAAGATATCAGCAATCCGCTCAAGGGCATTGGGATCGGTCTGAAGTTCAAGCTCAAGCGACCTCCGAAAACCTTCCCAGAACGTGACAACATCAGTTCCGGACTCGTCAAGCTTGTCCATAATCTCGATGACCGCTTCGAGTGACACGAACTTCTCATCCTTTTTCTGCTTCCGCATGAGATAGAGCACCATCTGCAGTTGGGAACAGAGTGACTGAGGTCGGACGTGGGAATCTCTCCGGTAGGCGTCTGTCTCTAAGTCCTGAAATATCTTCCTGAATGGTGCGAGTAACAGCCAAGATGTGATCCCGGCGACTGCTGGAGTGTGGTATAGTTTGGTCCCCATTGCTGGGTAGCCGGTAAGAGAAACCGAATCCCATTGCTCTTCAGCGCCGCAGTGGTGCCACCATAACGCTTGAGAAGGATCATTGAAGATCCGAATGTACGCATCTAGAGCGAGTGTGTCATTTCGGAGAAGAGCCTGTCGCTGTCCAGGCCTGCGCTTGTGGATTTCTGACCAAGGGCCATGAAAGTTTGTCCACCCCCAATCGTCATTGTGCTTGTTGAACTGGTGACACGCAGCCATGTCATACTTGGTTCGGGGCTCTTCTGGATTGTAGATAATGATACCGATCTGAGCAGAAACCCGCCAATCCTCGGCATCTTCTTCTTGGTCTTCCGCGGCTGCCGAGCTTTCTTCTACGTCTGCTGAGGCATTTGCAGATTCGTCGTGCTGCAGAGCCTCGCTCTCGGAAGGCTTCTTTGAGGCCTCGTCGGAGCCTGACTCGTCCTGTGTCACTTTCATTTCCGCCTCTAGAGAAACACTGGTGGCAGGAATGGACATGTCCACCGCGGGCTTCAGTTCACCAAGATCGGCATCTGGGGCTCCATATACCACCGAAAAAGTGTTTTCAGGGACTTCTTCGTCTGGTTTCGGTTCTCTTCTCGAGCACCTGACATATGCGCTCAAGGCAGATGAATTGTTCCCTCGTGGAAAGAATTTGAGATACCAGTAGAAGCCTCCCACGAGCACAGCCGGTGAATTCATAATCCGTGCCCGGTTGGGTTTCTCTTTGGTTCCCCGAACACCTTTGATGACCCAGGTGAGGCGCATCTTCTGTGATGGTTGTTGTTCTGGGTCTTCTGGCGCCTCGGCGTAAAACGATTCCTCATGATACTTGACGTCCCTGGCGCTGATGTCGTTCGACGCTTCAATCTCTTTTAGTTCTTCCTCATTGGGAGCAGATGTGTCTTCTTCTATGTCGACCCACTCTGGTGACTCGTCTGTTGAGTCTGTAGGTGAGGGAAAAGGAGGGGTTTCATCGACGGCTACGGGACGAGGCGGGTCGATTGGGGCATCGGCAGGGGGCACCACTTCTTCAAGCTGTAGCGGCTCCTCAGTCATAGTTTCCCCAGCGGCTGGTTGGGCGGAATATTCGTCAGGTGCACTACTTTCGGCTTCAGTAGTGTTTCCAGAGGATGCTTCCAGGAGTATTGGCTGCTCTGGTATTGTCGTAGCATCTGTGGTTGGGGTATCTTGCGAAGTAGTCGATGTGCTGTGGGACTCTGTTGAAGTGATTTCCACCTCTGCCTGTCCACTTGTTGCTTCTGGGTCATTATCCGGGCCATCCAGCACTTGGGCTGGTCGTGCTCTGAATTCTGCATCTCGCTCCTGAGCTTCCAGCAGCTGGGCACGCACCTGAGAGAGCTGCTCACGTTCTCGAGCAAGCTCGTCGCGTATTCGAGCCAGCTCGTTCCGTGCGCTCTCTAAATCAAGATCATTGAGTTCGGCGGTGGTCTCAGTCGAAGGTGGGGTTAGAAGGGCGGATAAGGCGGAGGTAGCCTCAGGCATTATGGGCGATTCAGGAGCTGTGATTGGGGAAGAGCGCTCGGTAGATGACATGTTCTCGGCGGGTGGAGGGAGGGTAGAATTATCTGGCTGTGGAACGGTCGGTGATACGAGAGTGAACGGAGTTGAACGCGGAGAAAAGGTGAGGGTGGGAGAGCGTTGAACATTGACCGGTGAGCTCAGCGCAATATCCATATCTTGTCACGCATGGAGGGAATGGTATCGGGGACTTTGGGGATTTTGGAAATCGAGCAAAAGATGGAGATATATGTTGAGGAAGACGGGGCGAAAGCGGTGAGGCTCTACCAGCCTTCAGATAGCCCAAGAAGTGACTTTTGGGGGCGGTAAGATGGAGATAAGATTTCGCAGTCTTGTGAAGGTCGTTGCAGCAGATCTGACCGAGACAGCTGTACTGTAGTGCGAGTAGTGAACTGGGCAAATTGGTAGATTAGACACAGTTTGATGCAGTGTCTGCCTTTATCTAGCAAGGCAGGTTGGCAGGCAGACAAAATGAAGATCAATCGCAAGTGGAACAAGTCAGAAAAATTGGAGATGGCATTTGGAGCTGGGAATGAAATAGGCGGCAGCGCCCTTGTTTCTTTTCACGCCATACAGTCTTACTCCGGCTACGGAGGATTAGGCTGCGGCAGCTTAGTGCTTAGTAGCTAGTGGGCACTTATGCACAGGGTTTGGCCATGATTGATAGAGGCAGGGTGCCTGGAAGCCGGGGGGTCTCTCATTGGACAAGTCTTCGGGGACTGGAGTCAGCATAAAGATAAAGCGTGTCACTCATTCAGCATGTCGTTTCACGGATCATGACTCTATGCTCTCTCTGTAAGCTTACTCCAAATGGGCAGAACAACGGAACGTGGCAGTAGTTGTTGGTCGTAATATATGCCGTGCCCAGTGCTACTGAGTATGTGGCTTCGAATTAGTACGTAGTATGATTGATCTTACCGCGATGTCCCGTGAAAGAGGAAGTGGCCCGTCTCACCACCATCAACCAGCCTCACCGACCAAACGATGATCATGTTGCTGTCCAGGTCCTGGCCACTGAGGCCGGACTTCCCACCCTTCTCGGAGCCTAGAACCCCTGGCTGCTTCCAAATGAGGCTGAGTCACCATTGAAGCAACGCCACACATCCCCGTTGGTCCAGGATTGGACTGCAATGTGATGTAGGGTTGGCATTCAGCCCTCAGGAACCCGCTGCTTTCGCTCTCTTGGATCGTGATCATTGAAGGCACGACTGTAGACTGTAGACTGCTGATGCGAAGACATGAAAGCACTGGGTGTCTGCCATCGAATCTTGATCAAAAAGAAGCTTGCTTCATTTTTTGCACCAAAACTAAGTTAGATTTTTTACCTCTGGTCAGTGCTAGGCATCAAGGCTCGTATTACACATCCACTGCCCAATCATCCTAACTACTATGGTAGGGACCAATGGACCTCCAGACCATGTGCGCTTAACGCTTAACGAGCAAGTGCATGGACTGGCCCACCCTGACTCAATCTTGTCGCGTTCGCTAGTTAATAGCAAACATTTCGGCGCTGTGCATGTCCAGCTCGACGCCTGTTTCGACTGTGCGGGTGTGGCAATGGTGATGATATGTTACAGATCACCCGGCCACATCATCATCAGCTGCAAGCTAAAGTGGAAAGTCTATGCCCACGGTTTGTTGAACTTGCAAAGTTGTTCAGCCAGATGAATGTCCACAGTCACCCCAAGTGCTGGTTCGCGTAACAGGTTTTGCAATGGCGTAGGGCGATTTGCGAGCCGTGGTGATACAGTACTCTAGTTGCTCGTGTTCGCAACCGAGGCAACAAAGGATAACGAAGGACTTTCTTGCCGAGAAAAGCTGTAGTCGTCACTACCATGATTCTTCCGCTCAAGATGGCCGTGGACTAGCGATCAATAAGCCGCCGTGGGAGTCTCTCGCCGTGCAAAGGTAGCTGCAACAATCATTGGAAAGACTACAGTCGCTTCGGCATATACCTTGACCAGGTCAGTCCCTCGCAGTGGTTCAGCAGCGACTTCATCATACCTTGACGCTTTGTGCATCTGCCTTAATTTTCCCCCAGCTCACAGCTTCGTCTGGCCTGGCTCCAGCATCACTTCCATCAAACTCCTGGGCTGTGTTGATGTACACCGCGCTCTCAGCTCCATTTCGCATCAGACACGCGTTGGCGATGTGATGCTTAACGACCCCACCACCGAGAATGATCATTCCAGCGCGTTTCGCTCGCACCGCGATGGTGTTGATCCGCCGAATATCCTCAACAATGTCTATCCGAAGCTGTTGCGGCGAGGCCTTGAATGTATGGAAATACAGCATATCTCCCAGACTGCCATCAGTCATGGCTGGGCAGAATATGGGAATGTCATGCTGGTAAGCCCAATAGCAAACAGAAGAGTCGTCATTGATTTCCATACCTAGCCGTCTGATCACCTTGCTGGGCGTCCAGAAAATGGGGTCATTGGTGGGTTTAGAAGCTTCTTGTTCTTCAAGCATTTTGTCAAGAATCGGAACAACCCAGTCCTCGAAAGCGCAGTAATTACTATTGGGCACGATCAGGTTCCCAATACGATTCAGTCCCTGTGCACGTAGTGATGGTCCTGGCGTAGAGAAGGAACCGAGATAAGTCGGTGCCAGGCACTTGATGAGGTCCTCTTCCACCCCTCCCGCGGTAGTGACGATCGCTGAGACATGTTTGTGTTGGATGAGGTAGCGGATGGTCTCTCGAAGGCCAGATGATATCAGATTCGACGTGTATCCCAAGAAGATGGTGCATCGTTCGCCAGTATCATTGTCCCTCCATGCCCTCTGTAAGGACAATTAGAATTTCCGTTGTAAGCTACCGGGCCGGATCACAAGTGACGACGGACCATCTCATTGATAATTCGAACTGCGTCACCCACTGCGCTTGCCTGGAAGCCCATACTAGACATGCCTTCCACTAGATCAACAACCGATATGCCATTCTCCTTATGCCGATCAAAATCGATTCCTTGGACCGGTATTGCCCCTTTTGGAAGCGGATCAGAAGTCACAAAGACAGCATCTTTAGCATCCGCAGGCGCAGAATTGCCGGATTCTTTAGGCCGAGTGCCAGCCATTCTTTGCTTCTACTCAGAGCTAGCCGTGCATATGCACCGCAGCGTGGTTGCAACAGTGAGCCTGTAAGGACTTCTGACGAACAGAGCGACACAAGTTGATGCCTAGAGACTCGATTACGGACACAAGACGTTCACTTATTGCTGATGCGATGCTTTGTGGTTGGGAGAGCCTTCATGGATCTTTGGTAATAGAATGAACTTCGGTAAAGGATCAACGCTGATGAAGCGACCACCATTAGGTAACTTACCCAGAACCCAAGTACCACATTACGCACACTATGTAGGCGCCAAAGAAAATGGATGCGCTAGAAGCCCGCTAGTTCGGTCAAAGGGCAGTGACTGCTCCTCGAGTACCTAGTCATAACCAACCTACTGCAGCACTGACTGTATGCTAGGATCCCATTGGCCAGCCGGGGCTTATAGTGGGTCCTAGAGGCAATCGAGCCGATCTTGTACGTGGTTCGCTACATGCTACTAGTACGTACTACGCACTACTAATCGAGTACTAGCTTACTACCATGTTCGTTTACCCCTTCCACCTCCACTCTCCACCCTAAGTTACTTCTGTCCTCCAACCTAGATTGATCTCTGCTTTTCATCCCAACGTCGAAAAGCAGGAAACCCTCCATCAGTGCTTTGTCGGTCGTATTACTGTCCGCCATACATTGTACGCCATACATTTTACACCATACATACATACAAACAAACAGACAGACACTGTCTGCAATCAACACCCCCAGATGGACTGAACTTGGTGTGCCACCTGGCGCATTTTCGCATGAACCCATCTGACAGAAATTTGGACTTCAGCCTCATTCCGCAGCCATCGGCCATTGCCCAACTACAAGGACGTTGGTCGCTTTTCCTGCTCGGCAGGCTTCATGCTGCTTGAGGCATTGTGACGGCCAGTCCATGAAACCTCGCCTCCTACCTGTTGCACCTGGATCTCCATCTCCGTCTTCATTTTCGTTCTTGTTCGCCTAGCCGGCAGGTGGCTGAAGCCCCCCTGGCCAACGGGCTGAAGCGGCTCCGATCTGTGGCTGGTGACTGCCAAGAATTGCTTAACTGTTTCTGGGCATGTCTTTCCATCCACAATTGAAACCTACAGAGTCCGTATCTTCACTATGAGCCGATATACTGGTCCAGCCAGGGATCGTTCCCCTCCACGGTTTTCTGATCGCCGACCTTCCGCACCTCATAACCCTTCTTCCACCTTCTCAGGCTTTAGAGGTGCTTCGGAGACCAGTCAGACTTCTACTCGTGAAATCCCTCGAGGCCCTAAAGCTGATACTTTGCGACATGCTGGCCCTCCAATCCCCCGCGGTAGGGGCGGCTTTGCTGTTCGATCTGACTTCCGAGACCGAGAGGTCGCATCGTCATTTCGTCGAGATAATGACAGGCTGGACTGGTCTAGGAGGGACAGAGAATTTCCCTTTGGAGACAGGGAGTCACTCTCGACACGAGACACCCGGCCACTCCACCCCCGAGATCGATCCATGTCGCCCAATCGCGTAAGGCGGGATCTTAAGGAGACTCCCCCTACCGCACCGAGGATGTCAGATTCTCCTCCCACGTGGCATGGGCCTAGTGCCCGAGGTGCACCTTCACGCGCTCGAGGACGAGGAGATTGGGACCGTGGCCGAGGCCGCTCTTTCCTGGCCGACCGCGATGCATATGGCCCTAGAAGTAGGTCTAGGGAAAGCTGGCGGGATCGTGATCGAGAATGGGATCGTCCCGATCTTGACCACAGAGAACGTTTCGACAGGCGAGATGAGGAAAGATCCCTTGAACGAGATGATCGAGACAGAGAGCCTTTAGGCTGGAGGCACGACCGTTCACCTAGCCGCAATAGTACCGGGACTCAAGCCGCAGGCCCCCCTCGCTTGGTCACTGCCTCGTCCTTGCAGCCATCTCACACAAATATCGCTGAGCCGCCTCGCAGATTCTCTACGGCGCTCACGCCCACTGATTCTGGACGTGATGCTCTGAGGGACGGTGATAAGAGTGGTCATTACTCCACTGGTATTGCTACTGCCATTGATAGTAAACCGCGCCGAGCGATCTCCCCACCCGCTGCCCCGACTGTTCCTGCTTTTGGAGCCTCACTCGAATACGTGAAACCAGTCAAGCCACATCCTGCTGAGATCTCATCAGAAACCGGTTCTTCAGTCAAACCGACCACCATCGGGCAACTAGGCAAACCTGTCGACAAGGTGACAGGGCCTGGTCAGGATACGCCCTTCCACCCTCCCACCGGCCCCAAAGCTGATCGGGCAAACATCACCATGCCGCCATCCTACAAGGAAAAGACTCACGTGCTGGATTTACGGTCAAATCCAGAGATACAACCTCGTCCGATGCGCGCTGCTTCAAGCTTTACATCAGCTGCAATAGCAGGTCCTGCCATTGGCCCAATTCGCAATGACAACTGGGAGTCAATTGCTGGGAGTGCCGTTGAAAGCAAGGCTGTCACGCACAAGCAGCTGTCTCTCAAGCCTGTATCATCATCAACATCATTGACGGCAACTGTGAGGCGGTTGGATCCTGCAACAAACAAAGCTCTGCCACCCAAGACACCCCCTGCCATTCCCACAGGGCCTGCAGCCATGGAGGCTTCCCCTACCGCTCCAAGATCAAACATCCCCACCGGACCTCGAATTCAGCCCAAGCAATACTCTTATCCTTGGAGTGCTCCTGGATACAAGGGTCCTACTGCACCATCACGACCGTCTATCATGAACAGTGCACCTTCGAAGCCTCCTCAAGCTACTCAACGAGAGCGAAATTACGGCCTTCCCGCAGCTCATCGCAACAATGCTGATCCCTTTGTTGGCCAGAATATCAAGCCCAAGGTAGTCAACAAGCATGCAGAACATGATCGGAGCCCGACTCTTCCACGCCAGGACGGGATTGTGCAAACAACGTCTGCTGGAGGAGCCCCTAGCCCCGAGCCTGATATTTGCATGAAGAATGATGCAATCCTACCTCTACCGCTTGGGCCCTCGACTGACGAGGAAGCAGATGATGATGATGATGATGAAGATGATGATGGATTGGACGAGGAAGACTTCGCTGATTCGGAGCAGAAGTTCAAGAAAGAGATGGATCTTCTAATTGCGAGAAGACCGCTTTCGCCGCTTCGTGATCCAATGATTGTAAATTTACTTGTCAAAATCCAATTGCTTGGCATGATAGCAGATGGATCAGCCCCAGTGGGAATAGAGGCCGACGAAGTGATGGAAGATATCGAGACGGAGAAAACCACGAAACCAGTTGGCTTGCCCTCCCCTGCTGTCGAAGAGGGTGGAGAAGAGTCGCCACCACCTGCAGGGCGATTGTTAAAGGAGGTCTCTTATAACCCCATACCCACACCTCCAATCGAGGACCTGCCGTTTCTGTCCGCAGCTGCCCGGCAAGAGCAGTGCACGTTTGACAGTTCAGACGATGATAGCGGCAGGCACGAGCGCATTACAGCTTCGTTACGAGAAGAGCTCTCACTACAGGTTCGCGAGACGGAGCGTCAGCACGAGGTGTTGAAAGCGGAGTTTTCGGAACTCTACAGGGAGTGGAGAAACACAGTGTCTAATATGGATCGGAGGAAACGTGAAGAAGATCCGCTAACTCCTGCTCCAGCATCTCCTCCTTTGTCTCTTGCGCCTACTATCGCTTCCACACCGTTGATTGAAAGGACGCGAGGTGCAAAGAACATCACTGAACTAGACCTCCAGAATATATTGAAAGCATCAGAACAGTCGGCTAGGGAAGAACAAGAGAGGCGAGACAGAGAGCTCACGGCTAGACCGAATTATGATATGGAGGCTGTAATACCAGCAATGTTGACGCGTTACGAAGTAGAGTCATCCTTCTTCGAGGACAGAAATCAGCTTGTTCCAGAGGAGCGTGCTCTTGACGTCTTTGCGTTTGTTCCACCGCAGGATGACTTCACCACTGAGGAACAGAAAACATTCATAACAGCATTCAACCATCATCCGAAGAAGTGGAGTGATATTGCAGAATGTCTTCCGGGCAGGGACTTTCAACAATGCATTCTGCACTATTACTTGACTAAACACACAGCAAAGTACAAAGATCTATGGAGGAAGACTCTGCCGAAGAAAAAGCGTGGCAGGGGACCGGCTGCTGTTCGACCAAGATCCACTGCGCTCATGTCGGACTTGGCTTACGAGAGGGAGGATATTGACAACCCGCCGGCAGCTGTGACAGATACGGGCCGCCCGAGAAGAGCGGCCGCTCCAACATTCGGCGAGACCGCAATTGACTTGGAGAATAATAACACTGTACCTGCCGCTGCGGCTCGCAGGGCTGCAAAGGAGTCGAACGGCGAACCGTCCGCAGAAAAGTCGACTAGCAGAAAGCGAGCCGGACCAAAGGCTCCCAGGAAGACCAAGGTGACTATCGGGCCTGCTGGTGGGCCTTCTCCTCAGAAAGTCGAAAAGGATGTCAAGACTGCCCAGGTGGATGGAAAGGCGGATGCCTCCGTGCCGAGAATGGACGAGTCTTTGATGTCTGATCCACAGAGAGGCATTGCCGCTGAGATGGAAAGGAGTCGGCCGCCAGCACTATCGACCGCAACCACGCTGGATGGCACAACTCCTGGACGGCCTCCTATCACTACGCGCAGCGTTTCCCAGCAGTCATCCAGCTACTGGTCTGTTCCGGAAACAACCTATTTCCCTACTCTCGTGGACTTTTTCGGACGTGACTGGGCTGGAATCTCCAATTTCATGGAGACAAAAACCTCTAACATGGTAAGCGTGTCCTCTCCTTCAGCTTTCCAGACTATTCACGATATGCAGGTCAAGAACTACTTCGCTCGAGAAGTCCTTAATGGAAAGCAATGGTTGGAAGACAAAGCACAGGCTGCCGAAGAGAGGAAGTCGCGTGGCGAACCACCAGGCTTTCAGCTTGAGCCCATTCCACCTCCGAAGCGGAAATATGACACCCCATCTTCTCAACGTTTGCTCATCTCTAGCCTCGAATCTACGGACAGCAAAGCCGATGCCGTCTCGACCAAAGCCAAACCACCCGCAGTAGAAGATTTCTCACCTCCCTTAGCTCTTCGTGGCCCTTCCAGCCATGATCAAACTTCCGCGCCTCGCTTTACACAAGCCGCCCAGCCACGACCCCTATCCGTGGCGAGTTCCCATCAACGCGTTGACGAAAGTTTGGGAGGTCTTCCACATGCCAATGCCCAGCAGTCGAGACCGAGTTACGGGCCCAGGCCTGGCTTCTTCATTGAAGATAGACGAGATGTTAGACAAGCTCAAGCACTTGCGCAACAGCCCTCGCAACCATCGCAACCCTCACAACCATCGCAACCATCGCAACCATCGCAACCCTCCGCAGCCCTCGCAACCCTCGCAGCCCTCGCAACCCTCGCAGCCCTCGCAACCCTCGCAGCCCTCGCAACCCTCGCAGCCCTCGCAACCCTCGCAGCCCTCGCAACCCTCTCAGCCCTTGCAGCCCTTGCAGCACTCGCAAGCAGCGCAGCCCTCGCAGCCCCCGCAGCCCTCTCAGCCCTTGCAGCACTCGCAACCAGCGCAACCAGTGTTGTCCGTTGCGCATACAGACGCCAACCAACTCAATCTGTCCCAACGGAATCCTCCACTGCTCCCTCAGCAGCCAACAAACAACTCCTCCCATTCATTGCAGAATGTTCCGCGACAATATACAGGTGTTTCCAATCCTACCCCTCAGCCTCAATACGCGCAACAGCAGACCAAAACTCAGTTACCTGATACATCCCAGTTGAGCCAGAGTCGCCATGGCACATCAACCATACCCGTGTCGCCTCTGCAAGTAATGCTGCTGAAGCAGGAGCCAGACCTCCCATATCAACGGCGTGAGCCTCAGGACCAAGCGGTTTCTTATGCAAAATCATCAGCGCGTTCTCCCATTGATACGAGATTTCCCAACCTTTTCACCATACCTCAAGAGCCTGTTCGTCCTCGTTCCACTCCAGCTCAACCAGCTGCTGAACCTCCCAAGGCTACTCCGGCAAAGCGTTCGAATATTATGAGCATTCTCAATGATGAGCCAGCGGAGCCAGCGCCACGTAAGCGACCTGTGGTGGATGTCGTTTCCAATATTCCGTCTTTCCAACCCCCTATGCCCACCAACTATGTGAGCCAACCACGACCTGAGCAGCCAGTCTCGACCCCACGCGAAGATTTCTCAAGTCTCTTGCAAAGCCAGCAGACACGTTCTCCGTTTCTCCAGCTCTCAAATCAGATGCATATCCAGGCGGACACCAATCCCCCTTCAAGTCTTCCTCAACATCAAGATGCTACTGTTAACCAGTCCATAGGTCCTTCCACTGGTGGTCCCACTCCGTCGGCCCAGCAGTGGATTCAGCGGTTGGATCCTCGTCAGTCAAGCTCGAGCACAGGTCCGGATCCGAATGCAAGGGCGCAGCAGCCATCGGCAATTCCACCATACGCCCCCGTTCCTTCAAGTTCAGCGAGTCAAGCCAGGGATCTCC
>NW_006913537.1:34673-49070 GCF_000464535.1 Endocarpon pusillum Z07020
CAACAACAACAACAGCATTCGTCTATACCTTCATATCAATACCGCACTGCTATGCAACAGATTCCGCTACATGTTCCATCTCCACCACCGGCACAATCGCTCCCTGTACAACAGCCTTATCATCGTGCTCCACCAACTTCATCACAAAACAACCATTCTCGGGTGCCTTCTTACAGCAATTCACAACAAAAAGCAATGCATGTACAAAACCCATCTGGGCCTCAGGCCCAAGCCATGCAACATTCAAATATACCTCGTCCACCTTCAGTTGGTTATGACGGTCGAAACATCGCTACTGAGCTTCATCAACAACAACAGCAGCAGCAGCAGCAGCACCAAATCCAATCTCAATCTGGCTATAGCTATACCTTATCGCAGCAACAGCAGCAACAACAGCAACAGGCCCAGCAACGGCAGTGGATGGAAGACAAACAGAGCATGCCTCGACAGCTACCGCTGCAGCAACAACGCCACCACCAGAGATATGAGCTCCAGCAACAGCTTGAGCAGCAACAGCAGCACCAGCACCAGCACCAGCACCAGCACCCGCACCCTAATCAGCCAAATCAGCAACAAAAACACCAACAAGGCCACCAACATGAGCACATGCAGCAGCAGCACATGCAGCAGCAGCACATGCAGCAGCAGCAGCAGCCTGTTCACCAGGCGCGAAGTTCAATCAGTCATCAATACTCGACTGCTCCCCCTTCCAGGACCTACACACCGTCGGGTGGGCTGATGGCGACAGTACCCGCCTATGCAAGTCATCCGCCACCGTCTCCAGCGCCGCCATCACAGCAGCAGCAGCAGCAGCAACTACAACAAAGTCATGTAAGGCATTACAGTCAGAGTGGAGGGGCTGGAATGGATGAGATGAGATGAAGAAGAAGAAGAAGAGAAAGTGGGCATGTATGATCAGTCTCACCGGATGGATTCTAGGACGTCGGGAATACGTAGCCTTTGGAAGGATGGTACGATGATGAAGCAGGGGTCAGTGGGTGAATAACTGGGGCTAGTTAGCTACTCCCACCAGCCGAGACAGGTTCTCGGATGCTGTCCGAATAAGAGTACAAGTTGCTGGATCGATCATGATATATAATCAATGATCACCATTTTCTCTTGCCTAGTCTTCCGTGTGCCACAATGTAACCTTGTGAATCCATGCAACCACGTCCCTAATGATCCCTCAAGTAACAATGGAGACACCGTCGAAAGTCATAACGTTCGATCATCACACAACTTTAGAGGGTACTAGACAGGACATCGTGCACAGAGGAGACACCGAGTCTCAGAACGCTTTCTGTGTCAGATTGGATTGTACATCTCCAACCCGCATACGCGGCCTTCCTTATCCATGGTACTGACGGGGCCTTGTTCCCTATACCAATCACCCCATGCGAAGGTACAGCGATGCAGTGGGGACTTTGTGGAATACTACGAAGCGGTTGCACTCTCATAATTGATACCATAAACACTGCCGTTGTGTACCAAAGTGCTAGAGTACATTTCGGTGTTTCTCGATGCAATCGATAGAGTCCTTTTTTCTACCACACATCTCAGTCCCGTCGTTGCCAATCGCCCTTCCACTTCTGGACCAAGCTCGCGGCTTCGGCTTCATCCTTGATCCTCTGCTCCAGATACCCCTGTAGATCCTTCCAGAATTGCTCCGTCTCCAGGATCTCTTTCCCGGGCGGCGGCGGCGGCGGCGGCGGCGGCGGCGAAGTGACCGTCTCTATGCCTTCCATTCCTTCTGATGGTACATCTGCTGCCTTATCCGTAGTCTGTCCTGCCTCATTCGCTGGTGTCGTGTCGGTCTTTGGAGGGGGGTCCGGAGCCCCGCCTATAACCATCACGCGGGCCTTTAATAATGTCCCTTATAACAAGCTGCTAGATATCCTTAGGCAGAAGGGCCTCCCGGATTAGCTTATCTAAGTAGTCGCATGCTTTCTACGTGTGAGGCGCACACATATTACATATACAGGGTATGAAAGCGACTGGATTAAGACTAACATAGGCATCTTGCAGGGTCGCTTTGCACCGTCTCGCGGAGTTGGGAGATTGTGGTCGTGAAAGGGTCGATGTCAGGTAATGTGAGCGCTAGGGCGGGGTTGCGGGAGGATTTGAGTGTTAGGGATATGGTGGATGTGGTGCGCGTGGCGCCTGGTGGCGGGGGAGCGGATGGAGTCGATTTGGGATATGGTGGGTGGGGAGGTTGAGGGAGTTTGGGGAGAGTGAACTGCGTATGAATGTTCCATATTAGTGTGTGCCATGTCAGGCAGTGTGGAGAATGAGGATAGGTCCAATCGTACAGGTATTCTGGTGGGGAATGTTTTGGCATCGAAGACATGGTTTGGTGGGTATTTGGTGGATTTGGCATCGAGTGTTTGAAGGAAGGTCTTCGCGAAGTTGAGCTCACTCATCGTGGCGGTAATGTGTTTCGATTCGCAGCTGGAAGCAAGAGTTGGGAACAGTGGATAAGGGTATGCCAGGAGGAGTTGCAAAGGTGGATTGCGGTGTATTCAATCGGTGCTGAGAGCTCCCTGCTAGGGCTTGGGGCTGTATCGTGAGTTACAGCTGAGTCTGTGAGATGCTCCTGGTTTAAAGTGCAATTGATGCCAGCTGTGGTCACCTCCTCGCTCAATCTCGTTGCGAGGGCCTCGCAGCGTCTGACGTGACTGGCTTGGATTATGGACCGGAGGACCTCCGGACTATGGCCAAGACCTGGAGCTCTTCAAAGTGGCAGTTATAGCCGCACACATTGTCGCGAAAATTTGCCCTGATGAATTTCTCGAGCCAAAAAAACATTGTCGCAACTAACTAGCATTCAGTTCCAATTGTCCAACCGACAGTCACTCTACCGTTCACCAATCGACCACACCGCCAGTATGGGTCCTGGTCGGCGAATGAAGAAGCAAGGGCCTCCACAGAGTCTTGAGCAATTGAACATTTCCGTAAAGAGGAAAGCAAGTGAACAGAGCAAGCCAGGTGGTGAGTCCAAGGCGAAGAGAAGGAAAGCAGATACAAGCAATGGTGTGCCTACCGTGAAGCCTGGAAACAGTGCGAAACATATAAAGGCTTCGAGGCCATCTAAGCCTACAGCCAAGCCTATGCCATTGCATGAAACCTCCGAAGATGACGATGCCGACGATGCGGACGGAGACGACTCCCTGGTGGAGCACCTGGAAGATCTGGATGATGGGGATATCGCAGACGACAGCGCATCAGAGCAGGAAGGCGAAGATGACGATTTAGAGCCCGCGAACAGCCGTTCTGACGATTCAGTATTTGATTCCGACCTAGAAGAGGCTGATCCGGCACGCTTTTCAGAAGATGAAGATGAGTCAGATGCGGAAGAGAAACTTACGGCTGCGAACATCGAAGGACTGTCACGAAAGCTGGACCAGAAACAAGCGCTGGTAGACGCACAGGCGCAAGAAGAGCTGGAGGATGCGGCCATGCAGACAAATATTGTCGCGGGAGCGGACGGAGATGGTGATCAAGCTACGATGCAAGGTCTTGCACCAGATCTGCAACTCCTAAGGACGAGAATTACAGACACGCTGCGAGTACTGGGAGACTTTGCTAAGCTGGCAGATAAAAGCAAGTCCCGAGCCGAATACACCTCACTCCTTCTTTCCGACATCTGCACCTACTACGGATACACGCCCTACCTTGCAGAAAAGCTTCTCTCTCTGTTCAATCCTCTTGAAGCATTTGCATTTTTCGAAGCCAATGAGTCGCCTCGTCCAGTCGTCCTCCGTACCAATACCCTTCGCACCAACCGTCGCACATTAGCTCAAGCTCTCATCAATCGAGGAGTGGTGCTCGAACCAGTAGGGAAATGGTCGAAAGTGGGTTTGCAGGTATTCGAATCCGCAGTACCTCTAGGAGCTACGCCTGAATACCTTGCCGGTCACTATATCATTCAAGCAGCGTCATCATTTCTTCCCGTCATGGCTCTGGCACCACAGCCAAATGAGCGTATTCTAGATATGGCAGCTGCGCCTGGAGGCAAGACCACCCACATTTCAGCTTTAATGCGAAACACAGGCACAATCTTTGCAAATGATTCGAACCGACAACGAGCCAAAGGCTTGATCGGAAATATCCACCGATTGGGGTGCAAGAACACCATTGTGAGCAACCTCGACGCGAAGGAAGCGTTTCCCAAGATTTTGGGGGGTTTCGATCGAGTGCTGCTTGACGCTCCATGTTCAGGCACGGGTGTCATTGGCAAAGATGCTAGCGTAAAGACTTCGAAGACAGAACGGGACTTTCTTGCTTTACCACACATGCAGAAGCAATTGTTGTTGGCTGCTATTGATTCGACAGATCACGCAAGCAAAACTGGTGGATACATCGTGTATGCGACATGCAGTGTGACGGTAGAAGAAAATGAAGGAGTGGTGCAATACGCGTTGAGAAAGAGGCCCAATGTGAGGATCGTTGATACAGGGTTGGGTACCTTTGGATCTGAGGGCTTCAGGAAGTACATGAACAAGCGATTCGATGATCGCATGAACATGGCGAGAAGATATTTTCCGCATCGGGAGAACGTGGATGGATTTTTTGTCTGCAAACTGAAAAAGATAGGTCCGGGTCCTTCTGGCGCTCAGACGGTTAATGGCGTGGCTGATGCGTCACGATCGACACCCAATTCTGACAGATTGTCAAACGGCACCAAGGAGACTTCTCCGGTGACGCCGATTGATGATGAGTTTGGGGGATTCGATAGCGAAGAGGACAAGAAATATATCGCCCATGCGGAAAGGAAAAGGCTGAAGAAAAAAGGCGTGAATCCGAAGGTGGCGCCTGATCATCGCTCTGCAATGGGTAAAGGTAGAACTAGATCGGGATAGGAGAAGTCTTGATGATTGTTTGTGTACTTCCATATCTCATTCTCCAGAATCCTGCAGCTGTGATACTATAGTAGGATGAGCGTCAAATGGAACTATTGTCTACGAGTACGGCAACAGGATCCTCAACGCGCAAGATTGCTCATTGTCTCAAATTTCAGACTCTTCTTTAGCTCCGACCTGATGGGCAGTCTGATCGCATTCACCAAAAAGGGTCTTCGCAGCAGAGTCTGAACGCGGAACGTCAAATATAGGCATGAAAAGCATTCGCTGATTCTCAGTATACTACGTAGTAAAATGTTGAATTGCACCACAAATTGCTCAGGAACCGGAGGGGCTGATCTTGGCGCCTAGCACGTGCGTGTATGAGCAGCCGAGGTTCCCCACGTCGCGCTCCAGCATTATGGAGCGTGCTGTACTTGTGCCAGACCCATCTTCATATGACCACAATCAACAACGATGATGATTCTTCCACCGCCCTCGGCTGTTCCTCGTCCTCGTACCTTCTCCCAACCCCTCAGTCGTTATCAGTCGTGCCCCTTCCCCTTCCAATTAGAACCGTACCTCGAATAGACGCTTTCGCTCCCTTCCTGCGCCACGACGACCTGCAATCGAAAATCACATAGCTCGCTCTCAGTCAGATAAGGCAGTTATTTCCCGGCATCATGTCACGAACTCCCAGCGATGCCCAACCGAAGGCTGAAGAGCCGGTGCCAGCAACCTCAGCAACCTCAGCAGCGCAGCAGAGCGACAATATTGCGCATGCGCTGGCTGGTGCTGGCGGTGGCTTACTGGCCATGACCTTGACGTAAGGCTCTTCAATGATGCGGATGTTTTGGTGTTGACGGTGAACCTAAAGCTACCCTCTCATCACCATCTCTACAAGAGCGCAGGTCGAATCGAAACGAGCACACTCTACCACTCTTGATGCAGTTCGTTCTATTATTCGCCGAGAAGGCATCCAGGGACTTTACGCAGGGTTGGACTCAGCACTATTCGGAATCAGCGTCACAAACTTCGTCTACTACTACTGGTACGAATGGACGAGGGCAGGGTTTGAAAAGGCCGCCATCACAGCTGGTCGGGCGTCGAAAAATCTTACCACAGTGGAGAGTATGATCGCAGGCGCTCTTGCAGGAAGTGCAACGGTTCTGATCACCAATCCCATCTGGGTGGTCAACACGAGGATGACCGCTAGAAAAAACCAATCAGATGAGCAGGCATTGCCAGGCGGTGAAAGCAAGCCTAAAAGATCGCCAACCACCCTGGGCACGCTGCTCAGTCTGATCAGAGACGAAGGCCCAAAGGCGCTGTTCGCGGGAGTTTTGCCAGCTTTGATACTGGTCATCAATCCTATATTACAATACACCATTTTCGAGCAGCTGAAGAATTTGCTTGAGAAACGAAGAAAGGTCACTGCGAAAGATGCCTTTGTGTTGGGTGCCATTGGAAAACTAATGGCAACGAGCATTACATATCCCTATATCACCGTGAAGAGCCGCGCCCACGTGGCGACGAAGGATGCCCCACGAGAGGGCATGATTCAGAGCCTGAGGAAGATTGTCAAGAACGAGGGCTGGATGGGTCTCTACGCTGGTGTGTATCCCTTTCCAGCCAGACGAGTTCCAGACTAACCCGCATACACAGGTGTTGGACCGAAAGTTAGCCAGAGCGTTCTGACAGCTGCCTTCCTCTTTGCCTTTAAGGATGTGCTATATGATATGACAGTTGCGGCGAGAAGGAGAACTAGGGCTATCAAGATATGAGCATGGCGACATCTGGTGTGAGTACGGGGTTTGTAGACGTTGAGGAATGGTATGGTGCAATGTATGTTGTGAGAACTTGAACAACCAATCCGAAATGATTGAAGTGACAAGAACCACTTCCTTGTTGTAGCTGACTGCATTCTCCATCAGAAATAGCAACCTGCCTCCGCTGAAGGACATGAATGGCCAAATTAGGCATGCAGGATCGTTTGGTGGGCGAACAGTGGTCCCTAAAGGTAGCGGATGGAAATGGGATCCCTTGTCACGTGAACACGTGTCTCCTTACATAATCAAGTTGCTACCTTTATTTCTTTTCGTTTAAGTTTTACCGTTGACCAAAGCTGTCGCAAACTTGGGATGGCTGCACGGTTGCGAAGACCGATCATCTCCAACCTAGAAGCTTTCTTTGGCTAGCATTCATTGATTTGACGAGTCACCACCCGCGCAGTTGGTTGGTTGTTCTGGATGTCGATCTGTATGCACAGCTAGTGAGAGCTTCCAATAAGGCTGATCACTACTTCAGCTTTCTACCCACGTGTCTGCGAGCAATCTAGTCAGCCTACCAAGCTGAAAAAGCCCAGTGAAACCAACTAAGGCAATGGCTTTGGAGTATCAAGGCACAATCTGCAAGAGCATGCGTTCAAACTAAATCCTAGACCTGTTTCAGCGAAGCCCGAGCAATCATTTTTTGCCGCCCCTTTTCGCTTCCCAAGGCTGCACGATTGGTGTTTTGGTGGGCATACTTGACGTCTTCTGAAGGCAGAAGCTGAGGCAGACCTACACGATACAAACATATTGCTCTCGAAACCACTACTTCCAACGAGGTCTTGTAGGCTGGTACAACAAATGCTTGAGATATTTTTCTTTCTCGCAATATCACGACAACAGTTATAATACCGAGTGAGGTGAACTCTGATAGACCAAAGGCAGTTGGCATGCACAAGCAAGGCAGAAAAAGAAAGTCGCGTTCTGCCAAAGCCAAGGCTTATCGTATGATCGTGCAACGACCTCTAGCTCCCCTCGAGAGGTTGCCGTGCGAGATTTTAGGTCGCATTTTCAACTGGAGCTGCAATATCAACCTACCTAAGGCCTCGTGGCATTTGATGAAAAGGCTTGAAGATCATCCAATATACATGTTGATGCTGGCTTTCAGCTCGGAAGCAATTTATGTCGCGGAGGAGAAGAGATCAAGCCATTTCTATGCGCGAAACATCGTACTGGCCGGGCTACCTACCTTGTCCACCGAAGAGCGTATCCGCCTCCAGGCTGAAGTATTTGCCAAGAAGTGGCTACAACCCCAGCTCGTCAGACGGGTTCAATCTCATTTCGTGCAGGAAGTCATTCGAGCTCGCTGGGCTGCGTTGTGTCTGGAAAAGAGTTATGGGACTTTCAAAATTCGACCTAGTCAGCGGGCGCTATGGTGCGAGACGAGGACGGAAGAGGCGCAAGTTTGTTTCGAAGTAGCTGCAGCACATTTTGGGGTCCTCGAAGATCAGGGGATTGTTCAATTTATACCCGACTGTGGAAAAGAAGTGGAAGAGTTCTATTCATTTCCAGCCTGCGATGAACAATCTGGCACGGATGAGGACGAGAATCTTGGTGCTCCATTCCCCGATCATTGGTATGCTGGTCCCTGGACAAGGAAAGAGAGGGCACTTATTGTCCAATTCGCAGAAAACCGCTACAAAGGGCATCTTGCGCCCAGCCCGACCAATTCTGGGAACTTTGCCTCCTGGATGCTCCATGTAGCCATGCTGGAGCAGAGAATAGGTGTGCTTCTCAAATACCTTGTCCGTTCACCTGGAAACCCTGAGAACGACTCTGTCCTTTACACATCCGCAATCAACCAAAGCCATTTCGTGAGGCTTTTATACAAACCGGGTGACGCGGAGTGCAAAGATATTCAAATGGCAGTGCTGCTGTTGGAAGGGTCCGACCAAGAGCCGGTTGACCAATCGCTCTCGTTTCTGAAACTACGTCTAAGGCAATGGCTTCATGCTCGCAGCCCCTTCTGGCGTGATTGGTGCAGGTCTTCTTCTGTGGATAGTAGCGGAAGCGTGCAAAACGAAGCATGAGGAGTACTGAGTATGCCCTGTTGGCGCAATCAGCGGGCTCATCCTTGTCATCTCTCTTGTGAATAAGGTAGGCATCGCTCATACTACCGACATCGGCTTGCAACCTTCTGTTCTAGAGAAGAGGAGGATTGCAGGATATGTGTTAGAGGAAATAGCTTATCGCGGTATAACAAAGCAACCATGGTGGTTGTCTCCAGCTCAGCACATACATGTAGGACGAAATGCGGGCGGAAACTCAATCAAAACTGACCGACCTCGATTGCCTCTTCTGGTTGGCCCCATGCCGCTTTATGTAAGCCAAATCAGGGCTCCGGCCCGGCTCCACTTCGGCTCAGCCCAGGGCTCAGGCAGCTACCAGATGAGCTCAGTCACCACCCCCCATCCTCTACCTCCTCCCGCCCATACTCCCCTGATCCCCCTGCACAACCGATATGGCCCCAGAAAATGTCCCCTTCAGGTTATGGTCAACTTTACGCGGACAGCATCGTCGGATGGGAGGATGCGGCTGACGGGGGATTACAGAGGTGGCCCAGGCCTGGGATCCCTGTGATGACCCAAAAAAGCTCTTCTTGCCTCGAGGCCCACATGAGATCGTTTTCCATCCCATTTCCCAATTGCTGTCCTTCATATATTCTTTCATGGGGAACTAGTCCATTCGGAACAAATGTGCAGCACAGAGCAAGCGATCAGGACTGTACATAATGATCATTCTTCTTCCTTGTCACTATCCATGGCACATTATCGAATGTCACGACTCGCAATCGAAAATATCGGTTAACATCAATCTTGTTGACTTCTCACATGAACACGTCCAAGCCAGGTGTATCGACACTGTTAGGGTGGGTGTTGAAGTTGGTGGGGCCTAATGCATCCTGGTAGCAGGCGATCCTTGACGTCGTGCGCTGACATCAACCTCCGAATGTAGCTTGTCGATTTTACTACCTCACCGCATGATGGGGCTTCTGCAAGACGGCTTCGGAAAAGATGGTACCCCAACTTGTTTCGAGGCTCCCAGGCGGTGCTGAGTGAAATCGCACTGGTACCTCTATTCCCCCGCGGACGGTTAACGCATCAGGCTGGTCCTTGTGGTGCATGAGGTTCAAATCTGATCCTTGTGTGAGATGAGTTGATCATGGGGTGTCCGAATGATGTCACCTTCTAGTTAGTAAGAATTGCCCATTCTCAGGGCCATCTGCGTAGCCGCAGTACACTTCCCTTACCGACCATGAAAAGCTGATGTCGAGAGGGGGTTTGCTTTGGCGACGTGCGTGATATCTTCTTCGGAGCGACACCCATATTCCGGGCACTTTGCCCTCCGCACTACGCGCAGTTCACTATTTAGTATCCTCGGGCTGGGAATAATGCCATGTAGAATTTGTTCGATGACTGCTTTGATCATGGTAGTTGCAAGACCTAGGTGATATTCGCTATCTCCGTCTAATCTAGGTTCATGGACGCATGTATGTGAACCAGAGTGCCTGTACAACGCCATCTGCGCCGATCAACACACCCGATGAACACTGAGAATATAAAGTCAGTGTCGACAGTAACAGCATCCAGATTGATGGCTCGACAGCCAGGTGCCACAGTTGCAGGTATTTTGACCTTGGCGACATCGGTCACGGTTATCTCCGCTACAACCACGGTCTCTTTTGATTGAAGCCAACAAAGTTTGTTTCCACTCCCTGCTTGATGGTCTTGTCCCGAAGCCTTACAGTCTACACCGGTGCATGGACTAAAGCGGGATCGTATTGAACGACAGCATAATTCATGAGAGGGTGGAGAGAGATAACCCTGCCTTCCACTTCAATCGAGTCGTCCAGTCACCATGATGTCCTAAAGACCACAAAGCACGATTGCTCGTGAAACGATGACAAGTCCTTGTGCTGCGTCGACAACCAGCCCGAACCCCGTCCGACGGGCTTGGGGAAAGCCATCAATTTCGTCGGGCATATGCGCAGTAAAGCGGAACAAATGATCAAATAATATCAGCGGCTGGTGATTGACTTGGCTTTCTTTCCCTTCCCTTTATTCGCGTCTATTGGTAGTTTTAGATCTTCCTGTATGTGGGATAATTTCTCTAAAATGGCATCAACGGCGGCTGTAGACCCTGGTAGTAGTGGAGGCAATCGGTCCGGATGCATCCAAAGAGGCTCTCCGGCATCTCTACGTCGCTCCGCCTCTTCCGCAACTTTTTCTAGGCTCGTGTTCCCAGCGCCTATTTCACGAAAGTACTGATTTTTTACCTAGACCGGGTTAGCAGCGGAGCGAGAGAAAATTCCAAAGACATACCATCGTCATTGTCTTCGTCTGCAGGTGGGTTGCGATTGCAGAGAAGTCTCTGCCGTAGTAGCCAACAAACGCCGGGAAATGTTGCTGCTCGAGTGTGGACCAATAACTGGTGGTGATTCCCCGGGAGGAATCTTTTGGTGCGGCACGCGGTGGTGCGGAACCCATATCCTGCGCAACAGGAGCTTCGCGCAGTCGGAGTTGACGCTCGTGGGCCTTCTTTGCATCGACCTTGTTGTTAGGAACGCAGTCTGAACAATAGTGGACCTCAGGCACGCTTGTTGGTAGATAGTAGCATTGGATATGCTGCCACGTGTCGCATTCTTCACAATAAACCGTGTGGCCATCGTCACTTGTGAAGCCGCATATGCATTTGATCGTATATTCCTCTTCTAACTGTAAGTTTAAACCCAGGGGACAGGCCTGGTCTTCAACATTCTTTTTCCCATTCTCCTTGTTATCCTTGGAGAACGAAGATGACGAATGTGTACTTGGTGTAGTACGTGCTATATCAGGGGTGATCTCTCGGCCACTGGACTCGTTCTCGGAGTCGTCTTCATTCTCGTCATCAGAGTCATCAAGATCCGGCAAAGGATAGAGGCTAACTTCTTCAAGCTCTCTGCCCAGATGAGTAGAGTAATCCCGGAGACTCGCAAATCCCCGCCTACCGCACAAAGCGCATTGAATACTCGAAGGTTTCTCGGGATAAGACACGATAGCATTTGCAAGAGCAGACGATCGAAGCTGTGGGTTGCGTAAGATCATGTTATGTTGTCGCTCGCAGTGGTCGAGGAAATCGTTTTCCTTCTCATAACTGGTGTCACATTGTGGACAGCATATTGTGTGACGGGATAAATGGCAAGTTGTTTGATGTTCAAACCAAGCCTTTCTACTCGGAAATGTTGTAAGGATGTCGGGACAGTCGTTATGAACACAAATATATGATTGCAGATCCGCGAACACATGCATTTTCCAGTCAACTCGGGATCTGATCGATGATAGCCACTTCTTGCAGAAGGGGCATTTAAAGGATTCGCCGAAGCTTATGCCTTTAGGTATCTTCGGGACACGGAGCCGTCCCCGTTCTGCGCCATCCTTGCTAGAGGCGAACGAGGAGTGAGACGCCGCAGATTGAGAACGTGGAGCAATCGAACTGCCCAAAGCAGAGTCCCTAAACAACGATACGGGTTGAAATTGACTTTTCGGCGGAAGATCTTGTGCAAGCAATTGTTCAGCGTTGTCTGGAGCAGTCTTCTCCAGGTTTCTTAATCGCTCATGTCTTTCCCAGTTTGCTTCTCCTAGTCGTTGTGCAAGAGATGGATCCGCCCATGGAAATTTTGCTTGGACAGCGGATGCATACGAGTCAGACGCTTTCGTGACTTGCAGGACTGGCACATCTCGAAAGCCTGAATGCTGTGTCGTGTATTTGTTTTCGTAGTCTAGATTCCGGTGCGCTGCCTCTTCCGGTTTAGCCCCGCCCGATCAGGGAACGCGCCCTCTCGCCGCTTGGCCTGAGCAGCCGTGGCCCAATGGGTGGATCCCTATGGGACCGAAGCTCCGTGCCAAATTTCTGTGCAGTTAAGGATCCTGCATTTCTACCCATCAAAACTTCAACTACTAATAACTCCACCACCACAGGTCAGAATCAACTCCAAAATGGCTACAGAGCTCCCCCGTCGCCGGCGCGCTGCTGCAGACAGCGTTTGCTCGAATCCTCCCTCTCCCCAGGCCCCCAGGGCCCCTCAAACTATTCTCGATACTCCGCGGCGTACGAAGCTCCTTGCTGACGCACGTGCGTACGCAGGCAAAATGCCTCGGAAAGAGCTATTCAAGATACACAATATAGCTGAGAGAACAGGCTACAAGATCCTAAAGCAAGGAACTATACGCCGTGGCCCTGGCGTTCATAATAGGGGTCGAAAGCGAATTTTAGAGGATCATCAATGCGCAGCAATCGAAGCTGTTGAAGATGCGAATTTCTCCTTTGCTGCTTCAAGTCATTATAGAATAGCAAAGGATATTGGTCTAGCAAATGGATCTGAGCGTGCTATTCAAAGAAATATGGCTGATTCTGGTGTGGGAACCTATCGCGCATTGCAGAAGAAATGGCTGCCAGCACACTTAGTTGAAGCACGCAATCTTTGGGCATTTGAGTACTGCTATTATAACTAAGAAGACTTTAAAAAGCATCGTTGGTGTGATGAGTCGCATTTTGCCACTGGCCTTCAACGGCAGGCCCTTGTTTATTGTCGCTGTGGCCAGAAGAATTAAGAAAAGCTCTCAAAAACCTAATATAAACTTAAACGTAAAAACTAGACTATCTATGTCTATACAACTATTAGTTAGAACTTTAAGGGCACTCTCTACTTCTATACAGGCACAGGGAAAGGCGGGCGGCTTATCCAAGCTGATTATATCAAGATTTTAGAGGAAGTTATTACTCCAGAATGGGATGAAAATCTTATTCTGATCAAAGATAATAATGGACCACATGGCACAAAGGGTGTTGCTAATAATAAAGTTAAGTAAGCAAAGATCAAGCTTAACATCAAATGGCAAGCTCAGCCTTCCAATTCGCCAGATCTCAACCCTATTGAGACCATCTGGCGCATTATTAAGCAGCGTTTGAAGAATCGGGGGGTGATCTTTCAAACTGAGGCGCTGAAGGTGGCTATCCAGGAGGAATGGGATAAAATCACCCTGGAGGAGATCAATAATGCTATCTCTACCATGCCAGATAGAGTAACTTGTTTGCAAGAGCGTTTTGGGAAGGCTATACCCTATTAGAGGGAGTAGGGTAGAAATGCAGAATCCTTAACTGCACAGAATTTTGGCACGGAGCTTCAGACCCACTTACAGGGGGGTACCCTCCTGTAATCCCGCGCGCAGCGGCCACCGTAACGCCCATACCACCGTAACGCCCATCTTGATTTGAACAATTGACTTTGAATGAGTATAGACAGTGTAGAATTCGCCTAATTAGGAATCTAAACCTCCTCCACGCCTGCGTAGCCATTTTCGAAGCTCCACACCAAATTTGAGTATTTGCGACGCTCATCTTCCAACTCTTTACGTAAATCTTCTTCCCATTATCCCTTGTGTCACTGAATGCGACCCCTTCCTTGTTGGGTTTGGTGTTCCCGCGATTTAGCGTAATAATTTTGCTGCAGACTTGGCAAAAGGAACACCAAAATTTAACCTCATCTCATAAGTTATTTATAGTTTAAATTCTCTGCATCAGGCTAATTAATCAAGCTATTAAAATAAAACTAATACCAGTTAATAGCTCTTAGAAAGCTCTATCTAATGCTTTTTTGAAATCTAAATTTTAATTAATATTCAACAGAAAAATAAAGAAAAGCCTTATTTTTAAATAGAATCTCTGTCACGTGTCACGTTGGAAGCAGGCGA
>NW_006913538.1:0-2080 GCF_000464535.1 Endocarpon pusillum Z07020
AAGAAAAAGGAAGATAATAAGTAAATAAATCCTTTACATAAGTTCTTTATTAAGTACTCTTTTATAGCTTTAAGCTTTTAAGTTAATATTTTGTATAAATATGACGCCTTTATATTTAGTTCCTTATTAAAGCGTAACTTATAGTTAAATAGATAATACAGAGGCAGAGTATCTATAGCTACTCTTAAGAGCTAAGAACCTAGTAAAGCTAATAAAAAAGATTTAAAAGTGGGCATAAGGATACTTAAAGGTTATGTAAGAGCAACAGCAAAAGCAGGCGAACAAGCACCGCCAGGAAATCGATTTCAAAGAAGGAGACAAGGTCTAGCTATTAACAAAGAATATTAGTACAATAAGACCTTGCAAAAAGCTGGATTCGAAATGAATTAGACTATTCCCTGTAGTAAAGAGACTTAGGCAGAGCTTCCGTCTAGAGCTGCCCTTATTAATGCAGATTTACAACATGTTCCACGCATTGCTGCTTACTAAAGACCCTGCTAACCCTCTGCCAGGCCAGGAATATCCACAGCCTCTGCCAGTGGAAACAAAAGGAGAGGAGGCATAGGAAATAGAGGACATAGTCGACGTTAAGCAAGTAGGCAAGGCCTTAAAGGTGCGAGCCAAATAGGTAGGTTAGCCAGAGGACCTGACCTACTACCCTATCATGAACTTTAAGGACTTCGATAACCTGCTTAAAGACTATTTTGAAAGGCACCTAACGAAAAGAGCGCCTGATTAGTTGAATTTAAGCTAAATACAGGAAAATTTAACAGAAATATCACGTGACAAATTTGGCTATATATGTATAGCCAAATTTTAGACTAATCTAATAAGGAAGTTGCTAGGCTTAGTAACAGAATTTGGGAGGAGTAAGCTTACTTTCTTGTGCTCTTAATTAAGGGTAATTAATTTTTTAGAGGGGGGAGTAATATAATAGATAAAGTATCTTCTTTGCTATAGTATAGGAAAGACACAGGACCAGCTACACACTCAGATAACAGTACTTAAATAGCAGCACTAATAGCATATTCACAATAATATGTAGAACTCTTATTGTCAAGCTACTATGCCGCTAATAAAGGTATTTATAGAGCACGTGGCTCCCTATATAAGTACTATAGAACAGGAGATTAATACGACCCCTTTAAAGTAGTATAATCTTCTCTAGAGGGAAGCTACTACTTCTGGCCCTGCAGATACTCTGTCAGATCCTTTACGCAGGTTAACTAGTAGCACTCTTTGTATTTGATAGAGGAATATATAGAGTAGAGTGCTAGCTGTACTGTAGATAGACTCCTTAGCTTACATTTTAGTAATCTATAGACTATTAACTTGTTCTAGTTTTAAGCTATTATATATTTTACTTTTTTGTAATATTTTAAATTAATATTTCTTAGCTTATATAAATAACTTTAATTTTAAAAAGTATTTTATCATATTAAAAATAACATTTATTATGTAATCATAATTTAATTTAAGCTAATAATTAAAAGACTGTTATTTGAAAAAAAAAAAGTGCGCAGGATAATTATATATACGGGATGATTATAAACCACGTTATCCTTTATTAATTAACTATATTTTATTATTTTAAGAAGATTAGAAAGCTAATAATCTTTATTTGCTTATAAATAACCTGATAACCTATAAGTAATTTTATTATTTAAGTTAGCAAGAATAATATAATATTACTATAATTTATAGACTAGATTACGCTTTACTTTAACTATTTTAGTAAAGCTAACCTTCTTTTTATATCTAATTATTCTAAGATCTTTAACAGAATTATTATAGTTATTTAGAGTATAGTTATATACTTAAATTAGGAATCTATACCTTAAATAATTAAATATAATATCCCTTATAAGTCCGATTAAATCCTTATTATAAGTATCCTTCCTTGTAGAGTTTAGTGTTAAGAATACCCGTGTTTACAGTAAGGTTATTTCTGCAGCCTTGGCATTAGGAACATCAAAATTATAGAAGAGTGCTGCAGCCTTGGCGTTAAGAACATCAAAATTCGTTAAGATCTAGCTGCAGCCTTGGCGTTAAGAACACCAAAAGTAAATTATAAGAGTAA
>NW_006913538.1:2693-12098 GCF_000464535.1 Endocarpon pusillum Z07020
TCTGATCTCTTCTTAATTTCTTTGGCCTCTCTATATTAATATTCTGATTTGAATTAAATCAAAATACAGAAATAGAGAGGTCTTCTTCTCTTAAATCCTGCCTGTTTAATAATTTTATTAATTTTGGTGCATAAAACTTACAGAAGCCTTTTTTTAATATCTTAGAATTGTTCCTAATCTGTATACCTGTTCAACAGGTTATGAGCCTGGTGTAGAATAGCTATAGACATTAATAGTGAGTAAAGGCCTAATTAAGATTACTAAGCGAGCTGTTACTCCTATAGCGAGGTACAGTTATGTTATACTTAATTATAAAACGTAAGCGAGTTAAATACTCTAGGGCTACAGAATTACAAGTCTATAGATTTAAGAGCAGAGGTATTAATTACATCACAGTTTATCCTAAGACTCGGAAATCAGCTTATTATAGCTTGTGAGTTAATTGACTCTATCAGGATTAACTAAGTATAATAGCAATTAATTAATATATTTCTTTTTTGCTTAAAAGTTTATAATGATTAAAGTATATATTCTTTTATCTTAGTTAATTTAATTTTATACTAATTATTATTCTATTTTATTATTAAAATAGATAATATTATAGTAAAGAAACAATTAATGCTAATCCTTATATATACTAATTACAAATAATAGTTTAAACTCCTTATCTTTTACTTTTAAGCAGAAGAAATCTGGCTAGTACTAGTACATACTAAAGTACTTATTAAGAAGGCAAAGAAGCTAGATACGAAGGCATAATACATTATTTATATTTGCATTAGAGAGGGAGATCAAGAACTTATAAAAGGATACACATTAGTAAAGGAAACGTGAGATATACTAAGAAAGAAATATATAAAGACAAGACTATTAATGAACAGACATTACCTATAGTAGTACGTTAACTATCGCAAGAAGCCTAAAGAGAGCATAGAAGATGTGTGGATAGAGATTTAGCGCTTAGGAAGACGTATTAAAGTAATTAATAACTTACTTAAAATATTTATTATATAACACTAGATGTTTTAACAGCTTCTTACTTCCCTTCTTCTGGAATATAATACTATATAAGATACTATTAATAGTCAGGAAGAGCATCTCCTTAATATTAAACCTCTTATACAACAACTCCTTAAGAAAGAATCCTTACTAAATAATACTCTTTTATCTTTAAGTAATATTGTTATTTATTAATAAGGTTCTAGTTATCCTCTCTAGCTAATAATCATCCTAAAGATCTATAACACATGAACACTACTTCTACTCTTAAAAAGACATAATCTCACCTTAAGAACGCTTACTATAATAGCTAAAATGTTTTGTCTGTTAAAGAAATTATAAATAGCAGAACTGCCCTTATATTAAGGAGCATATAAAAGAGATTAGGGAGATCATTAATAAAGCTTAAGCAAGCTAACGTAAGGGAAATAAGTCAAAGGCGAAAGTAATTAAGGAAGAGAGCATAAGTATAAAAGACTTCTCTTCTGACTTTAAAGGCGAAACAGAAGTTTATCTTGTAGCACCAGAAAGGCTAACCTATAAAACCCCTAAGTAGATTACTAATATTAGTGTATCTAATTATATAACTAACTAGCTTTCTCTTTTTAGAAGACCCTTAAGAAGAATTAAAGGGATGGCAGTGAATTCAGTAGACTTAAGGTTACGCGTTAGAAGAGCAGAATATGCTTAAATACGTACAAAAAGGGGAGTAATAACTCTGTCAAATGTATTATACGTACTTAGTCTAAGTATTAATCTTTTTTCTAGTTCTTTGTTATATAAATCTAGGCTTTCTGGCAGTTTTAACAAAAAGGCACTATATATATAAGATTAAGATAGTAATATAGTTCTCAAAGCAATTAAATATAAAGGCCTTTATATTATTAATTAAATAAGTTCTGAAGCTATAAAGACTATATATCTCGCTTAAGCTATATAGACTATAGTTTGTAGTGCCCCTTTTACGCTCTTTAATAACTATAGTTAGCAATAAGCATAAAATATCTGCATAATTACTTATTAATTATAATTAATAAGAGAATAAGGATGCTAGTAAAATTATAACTAACAAATAACCTTTAAAGAAGGTATTATAAAAGACTAATACAAACTGACTTGCATAAGATTACTATATTGCAGAAAGCCATTTATAAGCTAAGTAAGATAGATATTTATAAAGTGTGTAATCTAACTAAGATAAGAAACCGAATAAATGCTTAAGTTTCCTAACGTAAGGCTAACCTTCTTAATCTTGTATTAATTGATATCTATAGCCCCTTTTTAACTGTACTTAGCAGTGCTTAATACTTCCTAAAGGTTGTTAATAATTATTCCAGGAAGTTATAAGTAATCCTAATTAAGGATTAAAAGAGAGCAAAGGACTATCTTAAGAGGTGGCGCTAAAGTAAAAAACTTATTACAAGGACGAAACTAAAGGCGATCTAAAGTAACAATGCTAGAGAACTTAAACAAACCCTTAATAAGTGAAGCTAACAGATAAGAATTAGTGTGTAATATATCATTCTATATACCTTAAGCCAGAATAGTATAGCTAAACATATAATTTAGATAACAGAAAATAATATTTAAGTAATATTAAAGGAATCTAAGTTGCCTCTTGAACTATAAGATAAGGTAGCAAAGACTAATATATATATTTGTAACTAAACTACAGTTAGCCCTGAGGTAGATAAATAAAGGATCACTCTTAAGGAAGCTTAGACTAAGACAAAATCTTTAATTAATTATATCCGGATCTAGAAATATAAGTATTATTTATATATGAATCCAAAATTACTACTAACATCAGGGAAACAAGATAAGCTAATAGACTATAACTATATAAAAGTATTTATAAGATATAAAGAGAATACAATAAAGCAGTTTCATATTTATATGCTAGATCTTAGATATATAACTTGTTCCTTAGTTATAACATTTAATAAATTCTAAAAGAGTGGAACTATTAATCTTTGTATAAGAGGGACCCCTAATTCCTTACTAGATTATGTACTATAAGAACGACCTCAAAAGAAGCCTATTACTAATTAAGACACTAAACTAAATCTGGCTATATTATATATAATTAACTTAACTAACTAGATATCTCTTATACTAATAGCAAAGGAAATTAATTTATTAGTAAAGGCATTTATTAAGATATCAATTAAAGTTTCTTTGATGTTAGATAGCTAGAAAAATAAGGAAATTATTATAATAGAAATAGAAAAGAATGCTACAAAACTAGGTCTTTAATAATAAATAAATAGACTTACTAAGGCAGGATTATAAGTAATAAGAAAGTGAAGTCAAAATAATAATAATAATAAGTGTTACGAACTACAGAATTAAAAGATTACAAAAGCATATATAGTATGTTAGTAGAAGATCTTGATTCTAATAATGTATAGATAGGTAATCTTAGATCCTATTTTTAGCGCAGACTAGACTAATATAATTAAGTAAGAACTTATAGCATTATAAGCAAACGAGACTTGGAAGCAAGTTGTCTCTTTTACAGAATCTAATATTATTATAAGCAAATAAGTATTTAATATTAAGTACGCAAAGAACAAGGGAGTAGATTAATTTAAAGCTAGACTTATAGCTTAGGGTTTCTTACAAAGATACAGTATTAATTATAAAGAAACCTTTGCCCTAATAATATATATAGACTCCTTAATAGTATTACTAGCAATTATAGTAATAAAGAACTTGGAATATTACTAGATAAATATTAATAATATATTTATAGAATCTACTAATACAGAGATAATATATATATTACCCCTTAATAAAGTTAATATATTAAATAAGATGGCTCTATATATATTAAAAAGCTTATATAGTCTAAAATAAGCCACTAGAGATTAGTATAACTATATAGTAGCTAGCCTGTTAAAACTTGACTTTAAATCATCTTCTTCTAACCTATGTATTTTTGTAAATAATAAAGAAATAATCATTAGCACTTAGGTAGACGACTTAGTAATTATTTTTTAATAAATCTCTGATATAATCGAATTTAAGAAGGACTTTACTTATATCTTTAAGATTAAGGATCTAGGGGAGATTAAAAGGATCCTTAGTATAAGAGTAACTTGTGATTATTAGCAAAAGACTTTATATCTAGACTAGTTAACTTATATTAAGAAAATAATATTAGAACTTTAAATAAAAGAGGATAAGTATAAACTAGTTAAGATATTAATTAATAAATATAATGCTCTAGCCCTACTATTAGATAAGGATGAACAAGTAAATATATATTAATACTAGAAGTATATTAGAAGTATTATATATATAATGTTAAATACAAGACCGGATATTATATTTGTAATAATAAAACTTGCCTAGTTTATATTAGATCTAACAAAGTATTATAAATCTATAGTAAAGCATCTTTTGAGATACTTATACTTAATAAAGGATATAAGAATCTGATATAGACTAGAAATCTCGTCTTTAGTAGGATATTCTGATGCAGACTATACTAGTAATAAAATAGATTAAAAGTCTATAATTAGTAGTGTCTTTATTCTTATAAAGGGAGCAGTATTATAGCTGAGCTAAAAGTAATAATCTGTGGTTATATCAACAACAGAGGCTAAGTATATCAGTATATCAACTTATTTAAAACAAGTAATCTGGCTCGCTTAATTACTCTAGGACATAAGGTTTTTATAATACTTAAGAAAAAGCTAATAGATTACAAATCTTTTAGGAGATAACCAATCTGCTTTAGCACTTATTAAGAATCCGTATATATATAATTAATTGAAGCATATTAATATTACATATTATTATGTTAGGGACCTTGTATAATATAATAAGATTAAGATTAATTACATCCTAACAAATAAGATAATAGCTGACAGACTAACTAAACCCCTTACTAGACTACTATTTAATAACTATATATCTCTACTCGGATTAACAAGTTCTTAGGACAAGTTATAAGCTAATTCGGCTTGAGGGGGAGTGTTAAGAATATATGCTGATCAGCAGATTATAGTCTGCACTATTTAGCTATATATATATAGCCAAATATTGCTTAATTAGGTTATTCCTAATCAGGTATAGTGCAGGATTTCCTATGCTACTAGCACAAGAAATACCACGTGATTTGTGCGCTAGCAGAATCTGTACTTAACATGTAAATGCACTATAATCTTACTCTGTATGCAAGTTGTGACTATTAATAGTGTTAATAGTTGTTCCTAATCTGTATACCTATTTAATAAGAATAAGTATAATGCTTATATAAAGGCGCTAGTGCTTCTAGAGAGGGGGTTGACTAATTAATAGAGTTTTGAACTCTATTATTAGTTTTTGAACTAAGTTTTTGTCCGGCTTGATAAGGCTAAGATTGATATTGTGAGTAAGGTTTTTCAGTGATTTTCTGAGCGAAATCCTCTGAATCCACATAAAATAAAAGATTAACAAGATCTTCTATATAGATTCGATGCTGATTTGTGTCCTGGTTGCTAGTCTGAGTCGTTTTAGAGCCGTTAATAGCTAAATAAAGCTTATAGTTATTTGTAACAGCTAAATCAAGGCACCAAAAAACCCCTGGAAAGAATTCCTTGAGATTTCGACGAAAATGAGTGGTAAAGGCGGCTCGGAGCTAATTTGCTTAATCTACTCCCCCTATATAATAATTATAATAATCAATAAATAAGGGGATAGGAAGAATTTTGGTCGATTAATCTCTAAAGAGTTTTCAAGTAATTATTAAATTTAACGCTAACTTTTAGGGTCTTTTTCGCTCATGTTTAATTAATTCAGGTAAGGAAAATCCGCTGGTCATTCCTATCTAATAATTAATTTAATAGCTTAAAAACTAGGCGAGATATTAGATAAAGAAGAAATAAAAAAAAGAAAACTTACTTATAACTGTATTTGAATTCTGCCACAACTAACAAGCTATCCTATAAATAATAGTAGCTCTTAGATGGCCCTATTCTAATGCTCTATTTATAATTTTGAGCATTAAAAGGCGGGGGGGATAGCTAGCAGCTAATTTTCAAACAGTTCTAATAATAGCAATTCCACACTCTTTTAGTGCAAAAAATAGATGAAAATTCAGCTTTTTTTGCTCAATAAATAAAGCCAAACACGAAACCAAACGAATAACAACTGATTACGTAGGATTCAAAAGAGTAGTTTTTATAGAATTTGGAATAGAAACAGAAACACATTGTTTAGCAGCCAAAAACCCCTCATTTAACCCTGGCTTTGTACATTCCCAGTTAAAAATATAACCGGAATCAGCTAAAGCAAAGATTTTGAACCCTGTGGGTATAGGCTTGCCAGGAATAGTGACTTTTTGTGAAGTTCGATCTTTAAACTTAATTATAATCTTTATCAACAATAAGATTTATGCTTAGGAGCTAATAAAAAGCAGATTTTTTATAAAGAATAGAGATAATAGGGTCTAATTTATCCCACTAATTAGCCCCTATAAAAGAGGGATTTCCCCCTTATCTTTAAAATATAAAAAAGAAATAATTCGCTTAAAACAATTTTTAGAAATAGAAGAAGAAGCAAGAATTCCATTTGGACTCTATAGATATTGACGAACAGGCTGTCTGTGAAGTACTAGAAGCAATAAACAGCCAAAAAAGTGATATAATTCAAGAATAAGAGACATAACTTCCCAGCTAAAGAATAGCTGGAATAAGGCCAGAGGGTGCCAATACTGATTTTTAGGAAGATTCTAAGGCTCAGCAGGATGTTCAACAATTGGAATTGGTTGAAAATCGGGTAAAGGTCGCGGCCTTTAAAGTGTTCTTTAGCTTCTTCTGGGGGTATTAGAAGCTTATTTAGCTGGGTATCGGCCGTAGAATCATCAGGGATAGAAGGAGCTAATAGAAATTAGTATATATAATAAAATAAATAAGAAAAACAGCTAAAAACAAGTAAAAAAAGCTATTTTTGCTTACTTGTGTGATCATTTGGCTGTTTTTTTGCCCATTTCTTCGGAATAGGCTTTGCTTTTGGCCCTCTATTTGTAGTATTTGGATGTAGAGACTCTAAAAGATAGAGGGGGCCACGTTTTTGATGAATTCCACAGCGAAATGGGATCTCAATTATCAGAGCTATAGCCATCTAGGGAAGAAATTTCGTCTTGATCCGTTAAGAATTGAGCGTTTTGAGAGGCTTTTCGTACACGTTTTGGCCGCAACATGCGTGAATTTGCGGGATTTTCGATAGATTTCGGCTGGTTTTCGGCGCTTTCAACAGATAACTTGCTGATAGTACGCTTATGCAAGGCAATTGAGGCGCTAGCACTTGATTCTAGCGCTGATTAAGCTGAAATTTGTGGAGAAATCGCCATTTTAAGTGATTTTAAAGGGTTTTTGATGGTTTTGAAGATTTCTGAGTAGAAGAAGCTAATTTGAGGAAATAGAATTGATTAAATAGATAGGGTCAAGGGCTAGTATCAATTTGAACCAATTTCGAGTTGATTCAGTAGAGAAATAACAGAGTAAAGGTGATATAAAGTAGTAGAATTAATTAGTGTGGGATGCCAAGTTTTGATAGAAACAAGACAAAGAAGAGCTCTAAACTCTTAAATCTATAATAACTTACTAACTACTTTAGTTATAAGTCTCAAATAAGCTTTTTCTCAAATTCTATAAATAGATAAATATAATATATCATTTATAAAGTTATATCCTTTTCAATAATAAAGTTAATTTCAAAGTTATTTTTAAAATAATTACTCTTTTACCTTTTTTTTATTTTCTCTTTTAATAAAAGCCGTATTAATCTAAAAAATATATATTAGAATAGATCTGTTTTATGTTTTAGTATTCTTAACGCTAAGGCTATAGCTAGGTCTTAACAAATTTTGATGTTCTTAACACTAAGGCTGCAGTACTCTTTCATAATTTTAATGTTTTTAATGCTAAGGCTACAGAAATAACCTTACCGCTAAACACAGGTATTCTTAACACTAAACTCTATAAGGAAGGATACTCACGACAAGGATTTAATCAGACTCATAAGGGATAGCCTCTTGAGCAAAGGCTATATTATATAACTTTCTAATTAGTCTTTTTAGTACATGCTCTTAATCTGTGATTTCTTACGTAATAGCTATAAGTTTATTTTCTTTAATATCAGATAAAGGCATGTCTAAAGCCTTAGCATTTATAATATTATCGAATTTATAAGGGCTATATTATATAACTTTCTAATTAGTCTTTTTAGTACATGCTCTTAATCTGTGATTTCTTACGTAATAGCTATAAGTTTATTTTCTTTAATATCAGATAAAGGCATGTCTAAAGCCTTAGCATTTATAATATTATCGAATTTATAAGAATTTATTATATTATATAACTGACTTAAACTCTATATTATGAATTAATCCTTTTTAAATAATATTATTAGCCATCTTTGGATATATAAGCTCTAAGATTATATAATTAAACTTGCCCTTTATTAGTTTTCTTTTTAATTATCTTAAGCATATAATCTTTAATGTTAGGAATAGTCTAATGTTTTCTTACTTTATTTCTTAGGCTATTTCCTGTTTATTCTAGTTTGTCTTAATTTATACAAACTTGAGTAAAACTTTATATGTTTTTGACTTTACTTAGGCAAGAGGGCTTAGTGCTTTTATCTAGGATGTGTCCTCCTGAAGTCTTGTACAGGATTCTGTACTATCTATATATAAGGCTATTTCCTTGTTTAGTAGCTTTTTTGCAGTAATAATAAATTTCTTTTCTTTTGCATTATTATATTACTTGTTAACTATCTTTACTATTTCTTTTGTAGATAACTTGTTGACTTTGTTCTTCTTTTGACTACTAATAAGTTATACAATCATCTTTATAGTCTCAGAGGCTAATTAATTAGTTGATTAGGGTTTCTTAGCAGGGGGCTTTGCGGGCCGCTGTCAGGTGGCGTCTATATACAATTAAGGTTTTCCCTTTAATTAGGGGGCTGAGGCTAATCTTGATAGGGCTTGCTTTACATGCTCTAGTCGTGCTGCTAGGTCCTGAGCTTGATCTTGCTTCTCTAGTGGGTTTGTAGCGTGTGCTTCTTATGTTTTAGACGTATTCCCTTAAGAGGTAGACACGTCTTGGTTTTGTTGCCTATATAAGCAGAGGTAAAGGATAAGGTTAAGGAGTAGTCGTACGTCGTGCTATAGGACTGCCTCTTCTAGGCCTCTATAGATTTCCTCCTATGCTTGGATGAATTCACGTACAAAGTTGATTGTCTGTGTATGTGTATCTGTCATGTTCGCTTATGAAGTTTGACTTAATTTAAAAAGGCAGCTATAACATTAAGTTTTATATATTATTTCGCTTTTCTAGTATTTTATAGTGTTTCTTAAATTAGCAGAAGTAAATATTAATCTTTTTATATAATTTTATTTAGATTATAATAATT
>NW_006913539.1:0-2593 GCF_000464535.1 Endocarpon pusillum Z07020
TATAGCTTCTACAGATAAAAAGAACTTAAGAAAGATCTCAGACTCTTCTAAGGAGGAAAGAACGTAGAACAAGATAAAAGAAGAAGAGGCAATAATTCTTTTATTGCTTAGACTAAGCAACAAGGAATAATAATAAAAGAAAAGTAGATTAAGGCAGACCTAAGAATCAGAAGATAAAAATAAGTAAGACGCTTCGTAATGTTAGGAGAGCTATAGTTAGGCCTAATATACAAGATGAAACGTAGAGAAAAGAAAACGAAAGTGGGAACACAATACTCTATGACTATTAATAAATAGATACTATCTATAGTAGTATATTAACTATTACAAAGACTAGAATAGCGGCAGGGAGCTGGGTCTGAGATGAGCTCTGTAAGCCATAGTTAGTGCCACAGGGAATATAGTCCTTAGTGTAAGTCACAGGAGGATTTGTAACAGGAAGAGCATCTTCTTAATATTAAATCTCTTATATAATAACTTCTTAAGAAAGAATTCTTCCTAAATAACACTCTTATTATCTTTAGGCAATATTATTATTTATTAATAAGGTACTAGTTATCCTCTAACTAATAATTATCCTAAAAATCTATAATATATAAATGCTACTTTTACTCTTAAAAAGACATAATCTTATCTTAAAAACGCCTACTATAATAGCTAAAATGTTTTATTTATTAAGAAAATCATAAATAACGGAATTACTCTTATATTAAGAAGTATATAAAAGAGATTAAAGAGATTATTAATAGAGCTTAAGTAAGTTAACGTAAAGAGAGCAAGCTAAAGATAAGAGTAGTCAAGAAAGAAAACACAAGCATAAAGAACTTTTCCTCTAATTCTAAAGGTAAAGCAGAAGTCTATTTTATAGTACTAGAGAAGCTAATCTGTAAGACCCCTAAGTAAATTACTAATACTAGTGTATCTAATTATATAACTAACTAGCTTTCTCTCTTTAGAGAACTCTTAAGAAGAATTAAAGAAATAGTAATAAATTTAGCAGACTTAAGATTACATGTTTAAAGGGCAGGATCTGCCTAAATATATACAAAAGAGAAAGTAATAATTCTGTTAAATATATTATATATATCTAGTCTAAATATTAGCCTTCTTTCTAGTTCTTTGTTATACAAATCAGGGCTTCTAGACAGTTTCGATAAGAAGGCGTTATATATATAAGATTAGAATAGTAATATAATCCTTAAAGCTATTAAATATAAAGGTCTTTATATTATTAATTAAATAAGTCCTAAAGTAATAAAGTCTGCTTATTCTATATAATTTACTTTAGTAAATTTAGCTATACATAATATAGCCAAATCTAATATACTATTAAGGCTATCTATTCTAATAAAGATATTATTATAAACTATAGTTTATAACGCCTCTTTTAAGTCACTTATTAATTATAATTAATAAGAGGAAGCTATTAATTATAGTTAATAAATAGTCCCTAAGAAAGCTATAACTAATACTATAAAGAAATAGTATTAGTTATAACATAGAAGATTTACCTATATAAAAAAGAAGAAACTATAGGATTTACATAAGATTATAATATTATAGAAAGCGATCTATAAGCTAAGTAAGATAGACATCTATAAAGTATATAATCTAACTAAAATAAGAAACCGAACAAATGCTTAAGTCTCCTAATATAAGACTAATCTTCTTAACCTTATATTAATTAATATCTGTAGCCCCTTTTTAATAGTACTTAGTAGCGCTTAATACTTTCTAGAAGTTATTAATAACTATTCTAAGAAGTTATAAGTAATCCTAATTAAAGACTAAAAGGGAGCAAAGGACTATCTTAAGAGATAGCGCTAAAGTAAAGAACTTATTATGAGAATAAAGTTAAAGGCAATTTAAAGTAATAATACTAGAGAACTTAAATAAACTCTTAATAAATAAAGCTAATAGATAGAAATTAAAGCATAATATATCATCTTATACACCTTAAGTCAAAACAATATAGCTGAATATATAATTTAAATAACAGAAAATAATATTTAAGTAATATTAAAGAAATCTAAGTTATTACTTAAACTATAGAATAAGGCAGTAAAAACTAATACATATATATATAACTAAACTATAGTTAGTCTAAAAGTAGACAAATAAAGAATCATCTTTAAAAAAGCCTAGACTAAGACAAAAACCTTAATTAATTATATCTAAATCTAAGAATATAAGTATTATTTATATATAAATCTAAAGTTACTACTAGTATTAAAAAGATAAGATAAGCTAATAAACTAGAGCTAAGTAAGAGTATTTATAAGATATAAAGAAAATATAATAAAGTAGTTTTATATTTATACGTCAGATCTTAGATATATAACTTATTTCTTAGTTGTAATATTTAATAAACTTTAAAAAGATAAAACTATTAATCTTTATATAAAAGAGACCCCTAATTCTTTATTAGATTATATATAAAGAAGACAACCTCAAAAGAAATCTATTACTAATTAAGATACTAAACCAAATTTAGTTATACTATATATAGTTAGCTTAACTAATTAGGTATTTTCTATACTAATAATAAAGGAAATTAAATCCTTAGTAAAGGCACTTATTAAGATATTAATTA
>NW_006913540.1:0-18110 GCF_000464535.1 Endocarpon pusillum Z07020
GCTCTCTAAAAGTTATATATATACGAAAAACACGTCTTAAGCTTAAGGTAGCATTATATAAAGTTGTATAATCACTACTTGCTAATAGGCTTTATATAACATGTCTTACGTAGAAGGTCAGCTATATCTTATACATAATTAATCTAGGGCGGGAATTCTCATAAGTCTAGGTCAAGGATATATTATATAAGCGTCTCTTCTTTAGTCAGGATCAAATTATATTAGGTATTACGTTCTTTAGCCTTCAGGGTACAGCCCTTTATTTGATTACAAAGAGTACTTTAAGGGACATTATACGTCTTTATAGCACATCAGATTAATATTTCTTAGTATGTACAGATAGCCTGGATAGTAAGGAGAATTCTGGCTTCTTGAGATTAAGAATTTATAGTGTTGTTATATTATAGCTGCGTATGATAGTTAAAAGATTATAATAAGGAAGAAAAGTACGTAGGACACTTGTATATACAGAACGCTTGTGAACTACATTAATTTATTTAAAGAAAAATAATTTAAGTAAGTAAGCATTTTCTAAGAAGACCTTAACTAGGATTTAATTATTAATATAAGACAATTCTAATTAGGCAGGCATATAAGGGATAGTAGCACTTACAAGACTAGTATAGATTACTTATACGTAGCTTATAATCCTAAGAGTAACTTTCTAGTTAATGCCTAAGATAAGGGCTTCAATTTTCTCTAGTCTAGACTCGACTAGAGATAGATTATATAGGGCTATACAAAGATATATATAGACAGCTAAAAGAAAAGAGGTAAGGAGAAAGAGTAATAGATTGTCAGGTAACAGAGAGAGAAGGAAGGGCAAAGATTCGAGTTTTTCGATTATGCTAAGAAGGCTGGCTCTTTGCGTTCTGTCGTTAGATAGAGCGGGAGGGGAGTGGAGAGGAGAGGAGGGCTGCAGGATTTGGGAAGGTTGCTTATTAATAGAGGGTAGGCAGTTCGCTTGCGAAGAGGGCACGCTTTAAGTAAGCGATAGGTTAGGCATGTCAAAAATATCTAAATACTATTATAATATACTCTTAATTAAGAGTAATTAATTTTTTAAAAGAAAGAATAATATAATAAATAAAATATCTCCTTTATTATAATATAGGAAATATACAAGACTAGCCACACACTCAGATAATAGTGCTGATAGCGTATCCATAACAGCACACAGAACTCTTACTGTCAAGCTACTATGCCGCTGATAAAGGCATTCGTACAGCACGTGGCTCCCCGTACGAGTATGGAACAGGAGATTGATACGACCCCTTTAGGGAAGTACAATCTCCTCTAGAGGGAAGCTACCGCTTCTGGCCCTGCAGATACTGCGTCGGATCCTCCGCACAGGTTAACTAGTAGCACCCCTGGTATTCGATAGAGGAGTATATAGAGTAGAACGCTGGCCGCACTGTAGATAGACTCCTCAGCTTACGTTTTAGCAATCTATGGACTATTGACTTGTTCTAGTTTCGAGCCATTGCACAAAGTAACTAATTGAAACTCCGACCTTGTATTTATTGCTGCGAAGATCTGTTGAGAAGTTCTCTTAAAGAGTGGCGTCTTCGCGGCGAGGCATTAGAGCAGTTATAGCAGTTATAGAGCTGTAATCGTCGAGTTGCGAGCGTGGTGTTGATATGAAGGTCTGTTGACAGAGAGTGCGTAGGAAGTGACTGTCTAAATTAGGCAATAGGGCTTCCGAATCCGGACGGATATAGGGCTCAAAATCTTGGCGGAAACGTAAGCTACGATGAATTACGAAGAAATAAGCCTGTAAGAATGTAAGCTATAATAGATTACGGTAATTTTGATCCCTGCTGTCGAAGTCACCTCGCCGAAGTCACCTCTCCTAACACATTCCGTGAAATGTGGGAGTTGAACGTGCAGAACTCTTAGAGAGTAAACCGCGTTGCTTGTTTAGGGTATGGTAGTCAGGAAGGGAATAATCCTTCAGCAGGAAGCTTCGCCGGTCACTTCCAGATCTTGACAGGCAGATACTGTTTATGTGTGACTGATCTACGCGGCTGGGACAATTGCTGCCAAAGCGCCAGGTTTGTTTGGTATCATGGTTGCCTGCTTTTACATCTAATTAACCACCGACGCCTCTTTTATTTTATTAGCCTAATAGCCCACTCGTGCCGAACAAATCCCCGCGTCTTCTTATGATTTCAAAAAGTCTGATTAAAAATCCTCCATCAATCCTGTCCCACTCCAACATTGCCTCCACGGATTTCGTGAGCTCTTCTCTTCTCACAGATATGGCGCAAATAGAAGGACGTTAGCAAGGAATGTGGCGGAAGGCGAGAGAGAAGAGCGTGGCATGTGTAGTCATATAATGCTAAGCAGTCCTAATTGTAGAGCGACTTTTTCGACGAGGGGCGAAGGGCAGAGATGCCGCGCCACCAGTCGGTAACTGACCTAAGGAATATGGAATCACCCTTCCTTGATGGCCTCCTGCTGCTGCTGCTTACAGTGCTCCACATTCCCTTCCTACTACATTAAACATCGGCCTTCTCTTGAGCCGCTCAACGATTGCGAGATGGCCTCCTTCTGCTGCTGCTTGCAGTGCTGTTCTTCCTCCATATCCTGCTGCTGCTGCATTGACGTTGGCCTTCTCTTGGATTAGCCGCTTGACGACTACGAGATGGCCTCCTTCTGCTGCTGCTTGCAGTGCTGTTCTACCTCCCTCTGCTGCTGCTGCATTAACGTCGGCCTTCTCTTGGATTAGCCGCTTGACGACTGTGAGCTGGCCTGCTCCTGCCGCTGCTTGCAGTGCTGTTCTTCCTCCTCCATATTTTGCTGCTGCTGCATTGACGTCGGCCTTCTCTTGGATTAGCCGCTTGACGACTGTGAGCTGGCCTGCTCCTGCTGCTGCTTGCAGTGCTGTTCTCCCTTCCCATGCTGCTGCTGCTGCATTGACGTCGGCCTTCTCTTGGATTAGCCGCTCGACGACTGCGAGATGGCCTCCTTCTGCTGCTGCTTGCAGTGCTGTTCTTCCTCCCTCTGCTGCTGCTGCTGCATTGACGTCGGCCTTCTCTTGGATTAGCCGGTCCACAACCGCGATATGATTCAGAGTGGCCGCCAATGCTAGCGGGGTCTGCCCAGAGTTGTCCTTTGAGTCCAATTGAGCGCTGCATTCGATCATGAGTTTCACCGTAGTCTTGAATCCGTTCCCGGCGGCCCTTGATAAGGGTGTCTGGCCATTCTTATCTCTTGGATCGAGTTCAGCCCCTCTTGTGAGAAGTATTTCCACCACTTCATCGTGACCTTCTCCTGCAGCGCAATGCAATGCAGTTTCCCCTCTTTCTATTGTACAATTCACTTCTGCCCCTCCTTGTAACAATAGTTGTAGCATTCCTCGGTGCTTAACTGTTGCTGCTACATGTAATGCTGTTTTCCTAGTCCCATTTTTCTCGTTTTCACTCGGTGCAGATAACGCTACAGTATTCTGTCTATCTATAGCAGATATCTCCGTTACCACGAAAATCTCGAAATGCATGTGTATCCAAGAGCCAACCTCCGTCGGAAGAGTTACAGTTATTGTTCCTTCCGAGCCAATCTGAGATTCAGATGGCCATATATTGTTTTTGCTGAAATTCGGAGAGCATGAAAATCTACTGCAGTCAGCACATAGACTTAGATCGGTCAAGTAATAAAGCGCGTCTTGTTTGGTTATTTCCCAATACAGTCTACAGATCGCGGCCTGTATAACTTGTAGTTTGATCGGTCCATACGTGCTAGACATCGGAACTGAAACAAGTGACCATTTGGGTACCAATGACAGCGGCTCGCCTAATAGGTTTCCTTTCTGAGTCGTGTATTTAGGAACTAATATGACAGCCTCTCGAGCTTGATAGCAAGTACTCCAGTCACAAGGCTCTGCACAGTGAATTGGTGCTTGGATTGACTTCGCAATCGCCCGTTCAAGCCTTGATATCCCAATCAAATGTTCATAGGAGCGTGCGTTGAAAGAGATTTCATAGGCTACAGCAAGAGTACCATGCTGTGGAGCCTCTTGCACGAGAAGGTTGTAAGAGACGTGTGGTCCGTAGTCGCCCTCGGAGATTCCAGCGTCAGCTACGAGATCATTTATTCTCTCGTACTTCACCCCTTCAAAATCAATAAGACCAGCAACAACTCTAACAATTGATGCTTCTTCCGGTGATAGATTAAGGTCCTCAAGTGCCTTGAAATAAACGCAGATACCGTCATAAGAAAGAGCAGAAGGTTCTTTCTCAACGCTGGCCCAACTGCTTTTTGACCCAGAAAAAACTGCTAAGACAGCTGTTAAAATATCAACGTCATTCGTGGGAAAATATGCTGGCTGAGCAGGATTCCAGTGCTTTTGCTTGATTTGGATGTCTTTTACACGATGAGATCTCCCTTGATGCATCATGTAGAGTAATTGAAGTCCGTATGCGGAAGGCTTAACAGACGAGTCCACTTGCGTTATCGATAACATCCATAAAAAGATAATTATTGTCTCAGCGATAAGTTTCAGGCAAAATTGCGGTGAATAAGAATCGGGTTTTGTTTCTCCACCACGGCACCACTTACACATACATTCTAGGGTAATCCTGTCAATAGACTCCTCCCAAATTGCATTTGTGTAATTCCGCATCCCGGCTTGGTCAAGCGTATTTATAATCGCAGCAAGTTCTGGGACTTGTTTAGATGCGAAATCTAGAAAGGCCTGACCTCTAGCGAGTGAATGGCTGAAGTTGAATCGACGGAATGGAAAGCTGTGCTCAGCGGAATCAAGCTGTGTACTGCGCTGCATCGGCCCATAACGGTAACACCCTTCAGCGAGGCGAGATGCATTGAACAAGAGGAAAGCGAAACTATGCTGCATAGTTCCTTTAAGTAAACTATCCAGATGGCGACCAAAGGTGTCTGAAAGTATTTTCGCCCATTCTGAGCGACCTCCTTTGAAGCTGGGTTGGTCTGGCTCAGGATCCCTGATAAACTTAAGACCTTTCGGAACAACGTAACATTTAGTCAATTGAATTGAGGGTTCATTGTCCGAGATGAAGATAATTGTGACCGCAGATGAGCAGCGATGGCCGTGCGTTGATGATCTATACACCGTATCGCCTAAACCGAGACGAATCTCGACATCCAATGCTAATAACCATTCTGAAATAGCAGCCAGCCACATGCAGTCGAGTCCGCCAGCAATCGTAATATTTGCCAATTTACCATTCGACACATCAGCTAGAGCTCTAATCGCTTTTGCCAGAGCCTCTCTAGACGTGGGTCGTTGGAATGATAGCTCAGCCCGAGAGTGTACGAGGCGTATCAACCCTTCAAGAAGGGTGGGAAACTTGGAATTTGATACCGACCCTGCACACATACCAACCAGCACTTTCCACTGATGGACTGATGGAACAAGGTCTGGAGGAGTTGCCAGGTATTTGCAAAATTCTCGAAGAACTTCAGCGACATAAAAGGAGTCATACGAAATGGACATGCATGCACACAAAGCGACACATGCCATTCCATGCTCAGTATCAGCAAGATCCTTTATTGTCGACTTTATTCCAAACCCGAACCAGACGAGTTTCCCGTAAGACGAAAAGGATTTCAAACTAGACAGAGCATCATAGATCCTTTTCTGGGCTTCGGCCTTAATCACAAATCGATTACAGGCTATGCGGCCAATGATTACTGTAGCCGGGTTGAGTTCCGCTTTGGAGAGTCGTACCAGTACGTCAAACCCGAACGTGATTGTAGATTTGGACAGAGACACCCAGTCAAGTTGACCCGACTGCTGGAAATTTCCACCGCCTGTAGGTACAAGAGCGCCAGACATAGTTGTGTATTACATAGAGGAACCGGCCAAAGGTCGGACGATTGCTGAAGTTCGGGTAGTGGCTCCGTTTTCTGACCAATTAATAGTAGAATTTCTTTATGATAGTATCGTGGGGTTTAGGAAAGGCCTTTAGCGGAATGTGGAGATTCAGCGGGGCTAGGCAGTACTTACCTCAGCGAGCTCAAACGCGTTTGCACGCAAGCGAGCACGTGACCTGCTCGGGGAACTGAATGAAACTTTAATGCTTTTAGGCCGGCATTAAAAGCGGCTATTCAGCCAATTATAAATCTCGGCATATTACGGGAGAGAGGTGGATACAATCTTCCGATGTCCGACTATCCTGCAAAATCGCGTAGGAAACGACAGAAGAGGGCAGAGGAACCGCGTCAGGTTCCCAGTACAGTGTCTATGGAGGTGTAAACAGAGCAGCAAAACCTTATGTTATTCCGCTAGCATTTATGCGAGACAATCTTCGCGAGGCTACGCGGTCGAGGTAGGGCATTTCCGAAGACTTAATTAACGCAGTCCTCCCCTTCAATTGAGAGTGCCCCCCTCTACGAATCTCGTTGTAAATCTGGCTATTCAACCAAATCGCCACATTCTCATCGGCTAATCGGCATGTCGGCCATTTGGTCTGTCCACGCCATCATAAACTATCGAACGGCGCGCCAAGGCCAAATATGAGGAGACAGTTGTCCATTCAATCTATCTACAAAAGAGCGTATTTATAGCTATATAGCAGGCTATCCTGCTGTCAAACATCACTGTCGCTATGGAATAGAATCGAATCGAAACAGGCCGCGTTTGGCCTCAAAAGAGCGTGTAAAAGCGTAGATATCCGTACCAAAGCGTAGAGCTATGGCCGTATGGACCCTCCGAATGCTTCCCAAATAGGAAGTAAGCGTCGAATGGAAGCCGACAGAAACTGACAGAAAGTGGGGAACCAAGGGTTGGAGGGACCGAAGAATAGCCGAAATACAGCTGACATAAACATTATCTGAATTGTAACTAGGCATTACCTTGGCTGCCTATAAGTTGTTGCGGCATGGTGCATATGAATCTCGGTCGCTGACTTGTCTCAACTGAATATGGACTTCCTCGCTGACTCCAGATCGCGCCAGAGCGAATGATGGCACCTGCTCTCGAACGCAAAGGAATAGCCACATCGAATAGACCGCCTGCGAAGCGACAAAAGGCCACTCGCAGTCGTGTGCGAAAAAATACTCCGACCGCGGGAGATCAAGAGCATTCAGGGTATCCGGACGAAGAGTGGCCTATGAAACGTATACTGCAAGAAAGGAAGAAGGAATACTTGGTCCTTTGGGCAGACCACCCTCACACAGGGGAGACTTATGATTCGTAGTGGGCATGTAGCCTCCAATTTCCAGTTATCTTGGCTGTGCTGACTGATGCAAGGTGAATGAAAAGGACGTTGGCGTAGCTGCGATTGAGGAGTGGGAGGCTGAGAAGCGGCAAAGTGGAAATCGTCTAGCCGACAGTGCAGCGAATCACCACAACCAGCACCCTAGAAGGTTGCGCTCCCACAGACGGGGAGAGATAGCTATTGGCACAGATAGGTCGAGCAAACCTGATGACTGTCTAGCAGACTGCCAACGTTTACTCCAAACTGCTTTCCCGGAGTCATACTGCACCACGCCCCCGAATGTGCCTTCTGGCCTGCTGATTACAACGTCTCCGAGTCGGATATCGTTTTGGACACTCGGGATGCCACCTCCAATACCGAACACCAAGCCGAATCGGATTTCTTTGAAAGTGTGAAACATTTGCTCGGCTACAACGGCAGCAGAAGTGGTCCCGTAGTCCGGTAGGCATGCGATTACGACATTGTGTCTCTGGATGCGACGGTAGGTGCTAAGGATTTGCAAACGAACATACAGAACCAGGTGCCAGAATGTCGATACAGATGGAGAAGGCGGCCACCGTTGCAAAGCTGAATCAGAGCAGCTTTTGTTCTATAAAGTCCTCGAGGTTCTGCCACCCTATTAGCGGATTTTCTGACTCTATGAAGAAGACCCATACCCAAAATCACAAGAGTTAACAAGTCAACTCATACCATCTCTTTCCTTCTTCTCGTATTAGATTGAGGTGAACCATCAAGGGTGGGGTTAAAGTTGGCACAGCACATTGAATGAACCTTCCGACCAAGATCAACCTTCGGAATCCGATTAGTGGCCTCATTGGTTCTTTAGAGCCTTAACTGTCGCTACCCCATATTTGTCATCTCCATTGTTCCTCAAGATTCTCTAGAATGTTGGAGTCCCGGGTAGCATCAACTCGTTTAATTCGCCTCATGCATCTCCCTCCGATTGGCTAGACACATTCCCTCTCCTTCAAGACTAAGCTTTCTTAGCCGACGTGCCCGCTTATTCCCAATGTTCCTGTTGCGATCTGCATTCCTGCAGGGTCCCTCCTCCATCGTACTCTCTATTATGAAGAGAAATCTGATTCCTCTTGTGCTCCCACAAACCCCCATGCTCCTTCCTCTAATGTTATAACAGCTTATCCCCCCGGACAAACCTTTCAATGCTTTACGTTCGCAATTCGTGAAGCGGCAGTCAAAGCGCTCTTCGGAAGGTGGGGGGAAGTGGGTTTTCATATGACGCCTGAGATCAGCGCTGCGCGAGAAAGAATGTTTGAAGGTGCAGGGGCTGACGGGACAGACGTAGTGTCGTTTGGGTCTAGGTCTCCTTTGCAGAGGTAAGGCGATTTTCGGGGTTTGTGGCGGAGGTCGAGTGCTTGGTAGACGTAATGTCAGCTGGATTCAAGGACGAGTAGGAAGTAAATGGATACGTACTTCGAGGCGCCGTGGCAAGAGTTGTCGCTTCCTCTTCCAGTCTTCACAGGTGCAACTTCACCAAGTGTAAGATCATAATCTGCGTTGCTAATCACACAGTTGCGGTCTGCAAAAGTAAGGGCAAGACCAGCCTGCACAGTGGATAAGACTCCACAGCGCGGTCCGAGCATTGGGATATCTGGCAATCCGTGACCTCTGCAATGCAAGCTGGTGTCATTGTAGCAGCATGTACCGTTGGTGGTGCTTTCCGTACTAGACCAAGAAGTGCTAATTGTATAAGCAATGTGTGAAAAGGATCTGGACGTGTTAGAGGCGCCGTACCTTGCGTATCCGGAATCAAAGCTTGACCGATAATTGTCGCTGATAAAGTCTGGCCTAGGAAAACAAGCGGCACCTGCGGATGTTGTATTTACAACGGAGAGCGGATTGGTAAAGACCTCGTAAATTCCGCCACCAAAAATGGCATTGAAGCCTAGTAAGTCGTCGCCGTGGGAGTTATCGGTTGCCAAATCGTGGAGATCCGCTGATTGGCACATGGAGCATTCATGAGTTCCATTGCTGATGTAACCATCATGGAGGTCGTGAGCGCTTTCAGTGCCAAGGAAGTAAGGGGTTTGGGTAGGTAAATCATCAACAACTTGAGGGGCCTCCATGTTGTAAGAGACGCTTATCGATATTGTCTAATTGGAGATCGCAGACTGCATGTGGCATTCATACTACGGTATACTCCGTGTCTAAGCAAGTTGGGTGGTGCCGTTCTTCAATGTGGGACTCTAGCATACTGTCGCATGTAACCCTCCTTGCTTGGCAGTTGATAGGAAAACGTTCTCGGGTTACCACTCCTTACTTAACAACTCGAATAGCATATAGTTCGATATCTCTATACTCGACCGCCTCATTCCGGCCAAGATAACCGCTGGATTCGACGACAGTTCCAGCACGCGCCGTCGTAGATGCGCAGAAGATGATCATGATCGCATGCTGGAGCCGCTACCGCTCTTCTGGATAGTATTCATCGCTGAGGACCCAATGATGGTGGAGTATGGCAAGTACGTCGTCCACGTCCATAATCGCTCTAAATCGACCGGTTTCCTTGAGCTCAAACTGACCGATCAACGTATCCATGATGAACTATGGGGGAAGGTCTTCCATCAGCGGATCATGAGAATTAAGCAATGATGGAAGGAGGGTGGGATCGCATACATTTTTCATGTCCATCTTGATGGATTCATCCACAGGGTCACCTGTATATACCCGAACTGCTATCCTCCAATTCTTTGCGAAGACAAAGAGGGAGGATGCTAATTTCATGTTCGAGATCTGACAGCTCCACTCTAGGAATGATCTAACAACTTGATAAGAGAGACGCTTCTAGCAAACTTCGACCGGATCGGGGCTTAGAAAATGATCCGAACTCTCGTAGACATTCTAACAGAATCCGGGGACGCCTGATCAGTGTCCGTTCAAGTTAAAGACAACGGGAATGACCTCAAAAAATGTAAGGGGAACTTACTGGATCCATCGTTTCCAGGTTTGTTCAAAGCCCAGTTTAGTACTCTCAGCATACTTGGGCGCTGTTAGTTTAGAGTGTTGACCGAGCTGGCCGATCAGCTCGTTAAACAGTCGGCATTGCCGTTTAGTCTTCGGCCTTGGACGATCGGAGGGCGAGATTCCCATGATTGGGCCTTTGAGATGGGCTCAGCTGTTCCCTGCGACTGAGATGGGGAATGGTGGCCATGGTGTTGTCGCGGAGAGAGAGCGGCTTCTTATATGCGTTTCCGAATCCAGCGAGCCGTTTCTGCCCTGATGGAGACTGAAAACGGGGCCGGCCGCGACCCCACCCAGGCAACGATGAAGGAAAGGATGGGAGCGCCAGAGGGGTGTGAAAACGAGATGTAAAAGGCACCGCTCTGGGTGGTTCACCAGGTTCAGGCGTTGGTCTTGGCGTTTAACCCCATCATCCCTTGTCTAGCGTGGATGCAGAGGGTGTCAAAAGCAGCGTCAAAGGGTCCCCCGATTTGGCACCCTTTGCACCCTCATCTACAGATACTCCGTACATACGTGATAGGGAGTTTCCGTACAACTACAACTGCCGTAACTAATCTGTACGTTCTCCTGCAGCATCGACTAAATACTTCACAGAGCCTACCTCTAGACCTGCGTCATGCCTGAGCTACTGGACTGGATATTACAGAACGAAGAGTCCTTTCGCAAGTAAATTACCAGCTCCCTTCCAATCAGTGCACCTTAATCCTCACCAATAGCGCCTGCTGACCCACCCAGATCCCGCCTTCCCTCGCTGTACTCCGACCTGTCTCTCCAACGGCAAACCAACCTTGACGGCTACAACGCCAACATACACGCCTGGCAGACCGCCCTCTCACACGCCGCCCTCGCCGGCCACCTACCCTCCTCCGCCTCTTCTCCTTCCATCCTCACGCTCCAGACCTCCGAACAACTTCTCAGCGCCCTATCAAGCCGGCAGTATGGACGTCCGCTCGGTCTCGGCGCTGTCATCGACGAGAGCGTGCGGAGCGGGAAGATGATACCTAGAAGCGATTTCTTGGGGTCTAAGAAGAGTATCTATGCTAGGAGTTGGGTGCCTAGTCCGTGGTCGCTATTGAGTTGGGGGTTGAAGACGATCGGGTTGCTAGGCGAAGAGAGCTGGGATGTTCATGGGAGGTTGAGAGTGGGAGAGTTGGTAGTTGTGGAGAATGTCGAGAGGTTGGGTGGTGAGGTTCTCAGCAGACAAGAGAGCAGGGCGCAGGGCGTTACGGATAGGGTAGTGAGCAGGGAGGCTTTCGCAAAGGAGCTGGCAAGTGGAATTGGCGGTACAGAAGGTGTGGGACTGTCAGAAAAGGATGTGGAGATTCTACTGAAGTTCTTGGAGCGAGAAAAACAGGCTATATCCTATAACGAGAAAGTTGTCAAGTTCAAACAACCATCCGCTGCTCGACCAGAGCCTATCACGCAACAAGATGTCACCATTGCATCGCTCAAAACACTCATTTCGACTTTAACATTACAATGCGAGAACTTGTCCGCTCGCATCTCATCGCTTACTATCACCGCCTTCGTAGCGGTAAAATCATCCAACCGTATCTCTGCACTCTCCGCCCTCCGTTCTAAAAAGCTCGCCGAAAGAAATTTAAAGCAGCGTTCCGATACGCTTTCGCAGCTAGAGGAGGTGTACACCAAGATTGAGCAAGCGGCTGATCAAGTCGAGATCGTGAGAGTCATGGAAGCCAGTGCAGGGGTCTTGAAAGGTATGAACAAGCAAGTGGGGGGTGTGGAGAGAGTGGAGGATGTGATTGAGGAGCTGCGGGAAGAAATGGGCAAGGTGGACGAAGTTGGAAAGGTCATCAATGAGCCAATGGGAGCCAGGGAGCAGGTCGATGAGAGCGAGATTGACGATGAATTGGAGGCTATGGAGCGAGAAGAAAAGGAGAAGGAGGCAAGGAGAGTGAAGGAGAAGGAGGAAAAGGAGGCAGAAGTCACACGGAGCAGGTTGGAGGAAATCGCAAGGAGAGAAGATCTGGAAGAGACAGAGAAGAGGAGAAAGGTGGAGGAGCTGGAGCAGGGAATAAAGAAGTCACAGGAATCAGATTCGGTGCCAAATGAAGCCGTAAATCAGCTCGATGCTAGCACAAAACGCCTAAGCCAGATGAGTCACGAGGATGATGCAGCTGGCAAAACGCATGACACAGATGGCATGCAAGGAGTTCAGAAAGCGGTCGCGGAAGGTTCATCATAAAACCCAACTTGAAATGGGTTCCTCATTGAGTGAGCGTTTCAGCAAGCGTCATGAATGTTTACAGTGTGGTAAGAACAACTAGAGGAGTATCTCGGTAGGCTTAGAAGTATACATCGTAGGCGATCATGTATCCCTTAAGCCGCGACACCATTGATCTGTGAGCCTTGACTGTGCTGCTGCTGCTCAAGTGGTGGTTTTGCTGGCGACGTCAAGTCAACCACGCCGGTCGAGGAACGATGAGGGTCTGCCACGGGTTCTAGACTGTCTAGCTTTCTAGCAGCCTCCCCTTCAGATCCTTCGTGTTTCAGTTCACTGGGTCCTCGTTTGTGTGCTTTTTCTCTGGCTTTTCGGATGAGATCCGCAAAATCGTCCTTATTTGACCTCGTCCAACCTTCTACATCGAAGTCCTTTGCCATGACTCCTGCAGGGCCTTGGGCATTCGCAATCTGCCGTCCTTGAGTCCTTTCCCAGATTTCCAGCTCTCGAAGAAGTTCTCTCTTTGTGTGCGGGTGACTGGAGTCGCAGCTCGCATTCCAAAGGTTCATCCATTCCATATGCCGCCTTTGCATTAAGGCCTTTGGACCATAGGAAGGAATACCAATCTCCGCCAATTTCTTTCTTAGCGCTGTCTCAGTCAGCAGTGAATAGTTTAGTGCTCCCAGCCGTTGTCTCGCCTTGCTTGGTGACTGGACGCTGTAAGCGACAGAAGTCGATTGTTTTCGATTTACTGGAAAATCTTTTTGTGGTGTAGATGACCGTAGTTCCCCACTGCATTGGTCTAGATGCGGGAAGACTGCCTCTTCTTTCATCCTGCTGCCGCACATAGGACATGCAACCAATCCATCGGCTGGCTCAGATAACAGGTTTTCGGTCATTGCACCCAAATCTTCGTAGCTATACTGGCTACCGGCATCCTCGCTATCCTCAACGCTAGGCTGCCCTTCGCTTTCTTGACTTGTTTGTAGTGCCATGCGGCTTTTTGATCTTGTAGATCTTGTCGGTAGTTCAGACACTACTTTTGGCCCACTAGGCTGCTGTGTTCGCCTCCTCTTCGATGGTCTTCCCTCGAGCGCTCTGTCATCGATCTCTTTACTCCTTGTTTCTTCTGCGATGCTTCTTGCAAGTCTCAACAGATGCTCTCGTTGCTTTTCATAAACATTAACACATTCTTCCATGGCCCAATTCCTCCTTAACTTGGACTCTTGGTCGCCACTCCGGCATGCAGGACACCGGCCATCTTGCGACAGACATCTCCGGATACACAGACTACAGAAGGTGTGAGAGCAAGAGGTGATCATGGGCGTTGTAAATAGCTCTTTGCAAACATGGCACTGCAGGGCGGATTCGAGCGAGGACAACGATGATAGTGGAGTTCCGACCCAGTCTGTGGGATCAGGCACTTCACCGTTCGAGGGCATTGTCTGTTCAAGAATAGAAGCGAGTCTGGAATTCGTGATGGCTTAGACAAGGCGTGGCTTCGCTATAGAACCTCCAAGCATCAATGGCAGCGGCGACCTCTATCCAACTTCTGGTGCAGATGATCTCGATATGCAGAGCGGCTTCTAGGCACACAAAGATTGCCAAGATATGACTGGCTTGGCGCGCTTGTCACTTACTTACTAAATAGTACTAGCGCCATCCCCAGATCATTGCTGCCTCTTCTGGTAACCAGACCTTGTGCAGATATCATACACCCCGTGAACCCCAATGTCGATCTGATATTATTGAGATGTCGATCGCTGCATGCGCGGCTGCTCAAGGCTGTGCGAGGTTTTCAATGCCTACAGGTTGGAAATAAAGGTAGGACAAGATACTCATACAGCAGCAGGCCACGGGAATGTTATGGAATGAATACTGCCTAAGGTGCCGAAACTGCTAGGCATGATGAGCAGAAGAACGAAGAGCGCAGACTCACTCCCAGCAGCCTTGCCACCTCCAGTAATCGTGCATGTGCACAGAGTGCCTTATCTCATTCTGATGCGACCCTGAAACCAATCCGTGCAAGCGAAAGAATCATAAGCGCACAACAGATTTCCGCATAAGCGTACCATGTTCACCTTTCTGCCCACGATTCTTCTAAGAGATCTCATATCTCTCTCCTTCGGGCTCCTCGTGATCGTACTGTTTCACCAATTCTTCTAATGGAATCCCAATATTTGTAGCATGTTTTGTCAAGTATAAGATCATAGTCTGGTTAAAATATGCTTGCCTCGTCATATTAATATGGTCCCATTTGATAGAATAGCTGCCATTGTCACTAACGGCACTTAATCCACATCTTTAGCTACCTCTTCTCCCGGTAAGAAGCTTGCAACACATGTCCTAACCTAGACTTTGCAATGACGAAGGCTATGGCCTCGACCAGTAGGCGACTGAATAGGCGTAGTCAGCAACCCTGATGAGAACAAATTGCCCGTCTTTCATAGCGAATTATACTCTATCACAGCCGCGCTCTCTTATGTTGTAGCTTTTGGAAAATTTCAAGACAACATATGAGGTAGATCGTCGTTGACTGCGGTTCCTTGTTCCATATCCTCTGACAGGAATAAGTTCTTTGTCCTAGTCCCTCCAGCGTGGTATGCATCTTCAAGAGGTGCGACTTACTTGCTGTTGTGTGAGCGTCACACTACGCTACCAGTGCTAACAACACCAGGCTTATCGAAGCTTGTGCAGTTGGGCACAGATCCGACTGCAGGCCCATCTTGCGCGTAAGTCCCGCCCGTCACAGACACACAAACACATCTGCAACCTCGAAAAATGGCAAAGGTTGGACGCTCCATTGGTCATGCCTCCCCATTTCCCATCAGAATCGCCATCCAGGAGGCGGTGTTCATTGAAAGACGCCAGCCCTTATCATAACCGACTCAAAGTCCTCAACCCCCACTCCTTTCGTAAGCCCCGCTCCGCCATTAGCCTCCAGAATCATGTTTCTTAGCATTTCATCACTGACGTCCTCCTTCAATTCCCTGGCCACTCTACGGAGATGAGCAATTGTGATTGGCCCCTCTGTGCCCTTCGTAAATAGTCTGTACGCGGTGCTCACCTCCTCGGCTTTCGAGTCGTCGGACCGTGCGTTAATCTTCAATGCGCAGACAGCCACAAAATCCGGGTAGGTAACGTAGCCGATAGAGTCTGGGTCGAGTATTTCGATGAAAGAAGATAGTTCTTGTGCATTTCGAGGAGGGATGCCCTGGGCTCTTCCAATCATTCCGTCAGCCGCGAATTTCTTCATGTGACAATGCTGGTCAGACGTACTTCATAGCCCGCCTAACATCCTCTGTGCGCATTACACCCTCCTTCTCATCTTCAAACCCCTCGACATCACGCGCCGCAAACATTCTCCATGCATCCTTGATCTCCGCTTCATCTTCCGCGGAGATTTCATTCTCCTGCGCGAGTTTGCTTCTTCGCGCTCTGGCGGGTTGTTTGCCTGCTGATGCGACGGTCTGGCGTTTCCTGGGTGGCTAGAAGGTTTAGATTAATACACATAATGTCTCCATAATAGGAGTAGAGTATGCTGGATCCCTACGTAGCTATGACTTACCATTCTTTGGGAAAGATAGACTACTCAGAAGCGATGCGACTAAGTTCGCGTGTTTCGTTCACCCAGAATAATGACGCGCCCCAGGACTCAGGAGATCGCCATTTGACCCAGGGTTTGCCAAGCCATTATCAACCTCACTAACTATTGTCATTATCAACTCAATCTAAAGATGTTTCAACGGCAAGTTTCATGGGACGGAACAGTGAACATGGACCAAGATAACGCTTACTGCTGCACACCACCTTCGGGTTGAGCCGTGTTTCACGCACATGGTAGCATCGAAGGCTGTTACCATATTCGTCGACTACTAGTAGTAGGTTGGATCCTAGACGAAACAGGTTGAGACAATGGTGAAGTAGAGATTCGACCACGCTTGTCGTCAGATCCGGACGGTGGGTTGTATGGTTCGTTCGATGATGTACGAAGATGTTTCTCAAGCGGATAGTGAAACCAATTCTATCGCGCTCCAAGGAAACGGATAAGATGCACCCGATACGCAAGAGCAAGTTGATTACTACGATCATAGTATTACAAGAAAAAATCCCAAGCATATTCTTCGACAGAAAGATATCGCATCAACGGATGCAACTTTGTTGAGAAGGTCAAGCAGTAAATTATCAGCGAAAGAACTTCCAACATGTCAAGTGTGAATTCTCGCAAGCTCACGGGTATCAAAGTACTTACCAAGCATTCTAGGCCAGCTCAAACTCGCAGACCCAGCGCTCTCTAGACAATCCACACCGCCTACACGAACAAGCGTATCTACCAATACATCAATAACGACTTCTAACCTCAAAAGGCGACCATCTCGGAGCAAATTGCCCAAGCCTCAACCCCTAACCACACCAGCAACGGCACCTGTACCAATAACGACCGTACACAGATTGAAGACGAGCACAAAGGGATTCACACCTACTCCGCCAGAGGAACCCCTTGCTCCTGTCTATATAGCAGTATACGAAGCTGAAGGCGTTCCTGGAGCAGGCTTCACCAGAGAATTCATGCGCCACAGCAGCATAGTCGCCCAGCCCTACTACAACATCAACCAATTCTTTGAGTACCACGTTAAGGGGAAGCCTCTCGAGCGTTTGACTTACGAACACATTTTGAGCCGCGACCCGAGAGAATCAATGAGAAATCTCTCATTCGACTTGGTTGCTTTGGTCCCTCGATCTCGGCTATGGGACCTAGACATCCTCTTCCGTAAGATTAAACCTCGTGTATTCAGATTGGTCAAAGACCAGCCAAGCAAAAGCTGGAATTCACAAATGTTTGTAACAGAGTGTCTTCGCAAAATGGTCGCAGCTCGCCTCATAACGAATCAGGAGATGAAAACAGCAATCGAAACGCAGCGGCGTGCTATTAACTCACCTTGGTCAGGTGAGTTCCCTAATCTCGACGCACTATCTCGGGAGCATTCCGACGAATTCATTCCTTGAATATTCAAACGACTTAATCAGCCAGCAATATGCTGATCGTTAGGCTGCTTCGGAGTTTGGCACAGAGAGCGCACCATGCTGGTTATGGACCCTTGAGCAGGATCGACGAGTGATGGGAGCAAGAGCAGGGGTTTCATTTGTACTTTAATCTGTAGCTCTATAATTCGTTTTTCGTAATTGTCGAGCAAGTGAAGGCATCTCTGAGCGATTACATGAATGCCATACTTGTTAGCCCAAGCACTCGCTTTTCAATATTTAAGATGTATCAGAAATTATTGCTAGACTACTGTGCAATGTAGATTCCGGGAGCATCGAGCTCGCTCATCGCTCGGAGTCTCAGGCTCCGGCTGGAGAAAGTTCTAGCCATGAAACCTCCATTTTTACAGCGCAAATTGCTTCTTCCTTGCTTAACGAGAACCCTTTGTCAAAGCCCTCGGCAACACTATACACACAATAAGTATTGCTTGTGCTACTGCCTTACACGCCTCAATGTGCTGAGCACCAATCAGAATGACATTCGGGCACACTAAAGAGTATCAGATCGTTGTTGAAAAGGAGTTTTCTGACCGTTGACATGAATTTCAATGTTGGCCAATTTGATATCCATCGAACAAATGAGTGAGACACGTGATTGTTTAACACCACCTACATGAGACATACCGGCTCAATCACAGCGAGCACTCTCGACCAGACCTTCCAACAACTGATTGGCTGACAGATCTCAGTCGTCATTCTGCTTCTTG